>NW_006400112.1:328726-331001 GCF_000299155.1 Elephantulus edwardii | reverse complement strand
TTGGGAGGGTGGAGGGACAGCGCAGGAGGGGAAGACCCTCTATGAGATGGATTGATTCGGTGACTGGGGTAATCGGGATGGGTGTATCAGAGGCGGTGCGGTTGGTGCAGGATAGAGCAGGGTTTAGGGCTATTGTGCATAGGATCGTTATGAGTTGGAAACGACTCGACGGCACATAACCACAACAACAACAATCCTTGTTTTGCTGTGGCAAGCATTTCAAGTCTCCCTTACTTTCAGCAAGTAGGATTGTGCCACGTGCATAATGAAGGCTGTTGTTGAGTCTTTCTCCAATCCTCATGTCACATTCGTTTTAATAGAGTCCAATTTCATAAATTATTTACTCAGCATATAGAATGACTAGATGGGAGAAATGATACAACCCTGCACCATGATTTTAAACCATGAAGCATTCCTTTGTTCTGTTCATAAAACAACTTCTTAATTGAGGTACAGATTTCATATGATCACAATTAAGTGTTCTAGGATACCCATTCTTCCCAATATTAACCACAGTTTGTTATGATCCACATAGTCAAATTCCTTTGCATAGTCAATAAAACACAGATTGACATTCTTCTCATATTCTCTGCTTTCATCCAAGAACCATCTGGTATCAGTAATGATATCCCTGATGTCATGGCCTCCTCTAAACTCAGCTTGAACTTTAGACAGTTCCCTTTCAATGTACTGTTTTAGTCTTTTGGAGATAATCTTCAGCAATATATTGCTTGCATGCTGTATTGATGATATTGTTTTATAATATTCACCTTCTATTGGATCATCTTTTTTGTGAATGGGAACAAATGTTAATATCTTTCTGTCAGTTAGCCAGACAACTCTCCTCTATATTTATTTCCTGGCATAGACTAGTGAGCAAGTCCAGGGTTACATTTACTAGTTGAAACATGTCAATTGGTATTCCCTCTGTTCCTGGGGCTTTATTTTTTGTCATGTCTTCAACACAGCTTGACATTTGTCCTTTGTTACCATTGACTCTTATTCATATGATACTTTCTGAAATTTTTCAGGACTGATCAGTTGTTTTTGGTACAGTGTCTCTGTGTATTCCTTCCATCTTCTTTTGATGCTTCCTGAATCATTCACCATTTTGCCTCTGGCATCTCTTAGTATTAAAGCTTGAGCTTGAATTTGTTTTTCAGATCTTTTAGTTTTAAGAAATGCTGAGCAATTTCTTTTCTTTCTATTCTCTGAATCCAGCTCTTCGCACTTACCATTATATACTTTTCTTTGTCTTTTTGAAATGTCCTTTAAAATCTTTAGTTCAGCTTTTTTACTTAAGTATCTGTTCCATTTGTTTTGTTTTATTCATGCTCTGATGCAGCTTTCATAGTTTCCTCAGATAATTCATTTTGGCTTTTGTTTCTCTTGTGTCTTTTACTCTTTTCACGGAAAACATTTTATTTCATCCATCTACTTCTTTGGTCTTTGATTATTGGTGACAAATACTTCAAACCTGGTTTGTTTGTTTTTTTAAATGAGTGACTTTATTTTTTTATTTAAATTTATTCTTAATTTCAGTAAAAATTTACAGAGACTTTGGATTTCCATTCATTCATTATTGCACTTTTCTTCCTACCCTCCCCCCTTCAAACCTGTTCTTAAGATTACTTTTAAGGGAGCTCTGGTGGTCTACTGGCAAGAAACTGCAGTCCCAGAGGTATGCAGTTCAAATCCACCAGATGCTCTGCTGAAAAAGGAGGGGCAATCTCCTCCTGTACTAGTCACATCTGATTTGATGGTACACGTGCAAAAAATAATAAAGTTAAATAAAAAAAAGATTACTTTTCAATTCAGGTGGGATAGATTCTAGGTCATGTTTTGGTTCTTGTGGATGTATTTCATTTTCTTCAGCTTCAATTTGAACTTGCAATTAAGTAAATGATGGCCTCTTCCATAGACAGCATTCAGCCTGGGTTGTATCAATATCTGAATGAAAAGTAATTTGCTCTATAAATTTCCACTCAAACGCCAATAAATAAGTAAATATGTTGTTGTTATGTTGTTGTTATGTGCCGTCGAGTCGCCTGCGACTCATAGCGACCCTATGTACAACAGCCCTAAACTCCGCTCTGTCCTTTGTCAATATCACTGTCTCTGACACTCCCATCCCAATTATCCCAGTCACTGAATCAATCCACCTCATATAGGGCCTTCCTCTCCTGTGCCGTCCCTCCACCCTCCCAAGCATGATGTCCCTCTGCAAGGACCGGTCTCTCCTCACTACATGTCCGAAGTAAGTTAGACGGAGCCT
>NW_006400112.1:324439-325089 GCF_000299155.1 Elephantulus edwardii | reverse complement strand
GTGAAATCCATGTGTATAACCTGCGTTTATGTCTCTTAAAAAAAGTATTTGCAATGAATAAGTCATTGATTGTGCAAGGGCAGACAGAGGGACATGCCAGCGGCAGAACCCAGAGCCTGGAAGCACTCGGGCACAAGTGGAGGCCAGGCAACACAGAGGAGACCCCGGAAATAGCTTCTGACACTCCTCCAGGTACCAAGCCCTAAGGCGGAGCCCAAAACGGTTGGGAGAAGTAAAGGGCAGATGGAGGGACACGCCAGTGGCAGGACCCAGAGCCTGGAAGTGTGCGGGATGCAGGCACAAGTGGAGGCCAGGCAACACAGAGGAGAGCCCAGAAATAGCTTCTGACATGCCCCCAGATACCAAGCCCCAAGGCAGAGCCCAAAACCGCAGTTCCACCGGACATATCACCTTCCCTTCGCAGACAGTACAACTAACTTAAGCGACACTGGACACAGAAAAAAAAATTGTCAGCAGTTGACGTTGTTGGAATCACAGGAGCGAAGAAAGCTTCAGATACAAGCTGTCAGGTCCTGGGTCGGACAATGCGGGAGTAATTCTGAAGGCATTTGGTAGAAGTGAAGGGGTATCCTGGTGGAGGGCGGAGCTGGGAAATAAGTGGGTCAAGGCACTGGGCTAAGGGCAGGGAC
>NW_006400112.1:319427-324339 GCF_000299155.1 Elephantulus edwardii | reverse complement strand
ACAGGATATCCATCCACTTCTACCCCCTCCCTTCACATCTATCTCCCTTTCACCAGCCCTCCATCTAATAACTTATATATGGAGCTTTCCATGGCTTCTGTGATTTCAAACACATCAGCTGATGGTAGTTCCTTATGTTGGGATCAGTGTCTCTGAAGTATAGTCGCTATATTTATCGGTCAAAGGTGATGCATCCTGTAGAATTGCTATATAAAATACAAGAATAAAAGAAAATGGCCCACATTTGAAGTGTTATCAGTGTGATTCTTGACTATTTGGAGACTAAGTGGCCTATTTGCAAGTTTCACAATATAAATCACTTTTAGAACTGGTTTTGTTTTGTCAGTCAAATAATTGCCATTAAGTCAGAGCTGCCTCAAAGCTGACCCTCCAGTAGACTTTCAAATACTCTAAATCACATTGGGGTTAATTGCCCATCTTTACCCAGAAAAGCAACCGAGGGATTCAAATTGTCATTGCAACCTAAGTTTGCTATTTAGTCTTTCAAGCTACTGATGTAAGTTTGATCCCACAAACTTAAACTCATAGCAGGTCTTTTTAATGAGTGGTAAGTATGGGGGGTTTTTTTGAGGCAGAATGGGACAGACAAAGCCAATAAAAAGTTTATTAAGAGCCTTGGAGTAGAAAGAACATGATGAGTGGTTCTCCAAAAGAGATAAAATAGGCTACATTCATGTGCAAGAACACTGTGTGTATGTTGTTGTTATGTACCACTGAGTTGAGTATAAAGCACAGTGACCCATAGAGCAACAGATCTGAACCTTGTCCTATTCTGCACCATCTTCACCATTTCTGACACACCTAAACCCATTGCTTCTGTCACTGTGTCAACCCATCTACTTGAAGGCCTTCCTCTCCATTACTGATCCTCTGCCTTTCCAAGCATGATGACTACCTCCTAACAACATTCTCAAAGTATGTGAGACAAAGTGTTGTCATCCTTGCCTCTAAGGAGCACTCTGGTTGCACTTTCTCCAAGATATATGTTTGTTCTTTTGATAGCTAATAAGGTATTCAGTACTGTGCTCCAACACAACTGAAAGTCATTGATTCTTCTATTATCTTTATTTGTTATCCAGACTATGGCTTGAATTAGGCAAATCTTAATCTTTAAACTCACACCATTTCTCTTCAAAACATTGGAGAGGTCCTTGATAGCAGATTCTCCTAAAGAGATATGTCTTCTGATCTCCTGACTGAAGATTAGCTTAAAGCTGAAGGCTAAAGTGTGCCTGAATCAGGACATCATCTTCCTAACAACTAACAGATTTGTCTGGAAAAAGTGTAAATAGATTGCTCCTCAGAGGCAAAGATGGCAAAATTTCATATTTCATGCTTTGGACATGTAACTTAGTGAAGCTATGATTTGGAAAGGAACATCATGCTTGGAAAGATGGAGGGCCAATGAAGGAAAGGAAGATCACCAATGAGATGGATTAACATGGTGATTTAAGCAATTGTCTCTAGTTAGTCAAGAGTTGGTGAGTATGGCACAAAATAGGACAGGGTACAGATCAGCTGTTCCTATGAGCGCTTTGAGTCACACTTGACTCCACCGCTCCTAACAACAATAACATATGCCTTCTGATCTCCTAAATGCTGGTACCAAGGGTGGTGATTGTGGATTCAAGTAAGAGGAAATCCTTTCCAGTTTCAATCTTTTCTCCATCAAGATGCTGCTTATTTGCCCAGAGACTAAGTTGTGTTCTTTTTTCTTTATGTTGACATGTAATCTATATTGAAGGCTGTAGTACTTAAACTTCCACAACAAATGTTTAAAGTCCTTTACACTTTCAGCCAGCAAGTTTTTATCATCTACATAATTCAGCATTGATAAGTCTTCCTCCAATCTTGGTGCTGCATTCTTCTTTATAAAGTCCAGTTTCTCAAATGATTAGCTTAGCATACAGTTTTAATAGGTATTGAAAGGATACATCCCTGACACAAACCTTTCTTTATTTTAAACTATGCAGTGTTCCCTTGCTTTGTTCGGACAACAGCTTCTTGGTCTAGATATGTTGTTGCTATTACTATGTACTGTAGAGTTGGAATTGACTCATAGCTAACCCTCCAGTGGGTTTTCAGAGACAGTGAATTTCATGGGAGGAGATTGTTTCTCTTTCTCCTATGGAGCAGTTGACAGATTAAAATAGTGTGATTCTGGGATTACAGTGCAGCTCCTTACCACTAGGCCATGAGAGCTCCTGGATCTAGGTATAAATTCCATATAAACATAATTAAGTGCCCTGGGATTCTCATTCTCCTCAATTCTAGCCATAGTTTGTTATGATCCACACAGTCAAATGTCTTTTTATAGTAAAGAAATCACAGATAGACATTCTTCTAGTATTCCTTGCTTTCAGCCAAGTTTCAGCTGATATCAGCAATGACCTCCCTGCTGTTGCAGCTATGTGTATGAAGGATTATAATTACCCAAACATTACTAAGTCTCAGCTAAGCTGAATTATCATCTCTGTTTTGATTATATTAGATTAAGTATAATAGAAGAAGAATTGATGCCTTTTAGTTGTGGTGCTGGAGAAGAGTATTGAATATACTATGGATTTCTAGGAGAACAAACATATTCATCCTGGAAAAGATGAAACCAGGCTGCTACTTAGAGGCAAGGATTTTGAAGCTTCGTCTGACATACAAGGAGAGACTGGTCTTTGGAAAGGGACATCGTACTTGGAAATGTAGAGGGAAAGCACAAGAGATAAAAACTGTGGTTGAGATTGATTGATTGATTCAGTGACTGGGATAACAGGGGTAGGTGTGTGAGAGACAATGAGATTGGCTCAAGATAGAGCAGGGTTCAAACCTGTCGTACATAGGTACAACAAAAATGACAATGGTTTTATTATTGTTGTTAGCTGCCCTTGAATCCTATTCTGACTCACAACAACTCCATGCATAAGTACTCCAGAGAGTTTTCAAAGTAATCAATTTTCAGAAGCTGATCACTAAGCCAGTCTTCTGAGCATTCTCTGTGTGGGCTCAAATATCCAATTAAAAGGAGAGATTATAAAAAGAGTACATTCTATGTAGAGTTGGGTGTGATTTGTTTGAAACATGTGGACTTGGTTTACTTATTTTCACAAAGGAGACTTTGATCTAGGTGTGGCCCAAAACCTAGAGTCTTGGAGCGAAGATAAGTTCATTTTCCAACTCAAAGACTTCTTGGTTGAAAGACTGTCATGACATATATTATCTATTTAATAATCAGTTGTATATATGAGTTATGCAGCTCATGCTCAGCCACCAGATGATCATAGTGTGTTGTCATGAGGCTGAATAAGTTTCAACAGGAAGAAAGAACTGGCAATCTATTTTGTAACTTTTTATATTGTTATTTGATTGTAATTTTATACAGCATATTGGTTTTCCATTCAATTATTTACACATTGGGGTTTATAACATAGATCACATTGTAATCTACACTATTTCTTTTCTGTAGTGTTATTATAGTAATAAATTCTTACAATTTAGTTGATGGGGAGTTTATTGCCACACCAAACATACCATCATTCAAAGGAGAACGATTGGCAGTCCTCTCATGTGATGTATGGTCTCAGAAATACAACTGGAAGAGGGTCAGCTATGAACTGATTCTGACTTGATAGCAATGCATTTAAATTTCCTTTCACCTAACTTTGTTGTTGTTAAGTTCCATTCAGTCAACTATGAATGACAGCCAGTGAATGAACACAGGTTCTGAACCTAGCCATATTCTGAACCAATCTCACTGTCTCTGACCTTTGTTCTCACAGTGACTGTGTTAATACCTCTCATCCAAGGTCTTCCTCTCCTGCACTGAACCTCTACTTTTCCAAGAATGATATCCTTCTGCAAGAACTGGTCCATTTTGAAAATAAATCCAAAATATGTGAGACGAAGTTTCAAAATCCTTGCTTCCAAGAAGTACCCTGGTTTTGCCCTCTGAAGGACAGAACTGTTTGTTCTCTTGGCAGTCCATGGTATGTTCAATACTCTTCCAGCACCACAACTCAAAGGCATCAATTCTTCTGTCATTATTTGTCATTGTCCAGCTCTCAGATATATGGCAAACAACTGAGAAGACCATGACCTGGCTCAGGTGCACCTTGGTCTCTAGAATGACATTGTTGTTCTTTAGCACTTTGGTGCAATATCTGACAGGAGACTTTCCTAAAGCAACTTGTCTTTTGATTTCCTGTCTGTGCCAAGTGTTTGAGTGTGAATTTGAGCAGGATGAAATTGTTAACTTCTTCCATTTTCTCCATCTATCATGATACTGTTAATTGACCTGGTAGTGAAAATCTTTTTATTTCCTTCTTGATATTGAGCCTCAATCCATACTGAAGACTATAGTTCTTGACCTTCTGCAGCAAACGTTTCAAGTCCTCCTCAGTTTCTGTGAGCAAGGATGTGTCATCTGCATAATGCAGGTTTTAGATGAGTTCCTCCAATCATGATGTCATGTTCTTCTTCAGAACGTCTTCTTCATAAAGTCCCAAATCATCTGTTCTGCATACAGATTGAAAAAGTACAAAGAAAGGATACATACCTGATGCATTTTTTTGGGGGGGGAGGATTTTGAACTATGCCGTGTTCCCTTACCCTTTCCATATGACAGCTTCCTAGTCTAGGAATAGGTTTCACATGAACACAATCAAGGGTTCTTGGATTCCCGTTCTTCTCAATGTTTGCCACAATTTATTGTGACCACCACAGTCAAATGCCCTTTCTCAGTCAATAAAACACAAATAGATATGTTGTTGTTATTGTTGTTGTTGTTGTTGTTGTTATGTGCCGTTGAGTTGTTTGCGACTCATAGCAACAACAGCCCTAAACCCTGCTCTATCCTGTGCCAATCGCATTGCCTCTGACACACCCATCCCGATTACCCCAG
>NW_006400112.1:305674-316002 GCF_000299155.1 Elephantulus edwardii | reverse complement strand
CAGAGCCAAAGAAGAAGAAATAGATGATTTCTACAAACTCTTACAGTCAGAGATAGATCGAACATGCAGTCAAGATGCATTGATAATAATGGGCGACTGGAACGCAAATGTTGGGAACAGGGAAGAAGAATCAATAGTTGGAAAACATGGACTTGGTGACAAATAGATATACTTCTGGTATTCTCTGTTTTCAGCCAAGATCCATCTGACATTGGCTATGATGATCCTAGTGCCCCAGGCCTCTTCTAAATCCAGCTTGTATTTCTGTAGTTCTCTGTTGATTTTCTAGTAGTTCTTGGATAATCTTGAGCAAAATTTTGCTTGCATGTTATATTGGTGATACTGTTCAAAAATTTCCACAGACTGTTGGATCACCTTTAATAGGAATGGAAATAAATATTATCTCTTCCAGTTAGTTGGCCAAGTAGCTGTCCTATAGATGTTTTGGCACAACTGGTGAGCATATCCAAGGTTACATCTATTCGTTGAAATACTTTAATTGGCATTCCATAAAGTCTTACTGACTTACTTTTTTGCCCATTCCTTCAGAGTAGCTTGAACTTTCTCCTTTAATACCATTATTTCTTGATCATATGCTATTTCATGAAATTATTCTCTGCCAGTCAATTATTTGGGGGGGGGGGTACAGTGACTGTGTATTCCTTCCATTTTATTTTGAGGCTTCCTAGATCATTCAATATTCTGCCCATACTATCTTTAAATATGGCAATTTTAGGCTTACGTAAGTAAGTGAGTTCAACCCTTATGATTTTCTGATTCTAGCTTTTTGCATACTTTACTACTTTGATTTGCTTTCTTGTGTTATCCTTTGAATATTCTGTTTAACTATTTATTATTTCTTCCCTGTATTTTGGCTTCTTGGCATTCTATTCAGAGTGTTTTCTGGCATTCATCTCAGTCTTTTCTTTCTTCTCTCTCATGACTTTTTGCATTCTTCATGAATGATATTCATGATAATAATCTCACCTCCCAGCAGGATATAAGACCAATATCCAGAAGTCAGTGGTATTCCTCTACTGTAACAAAGATAACTCAGAGAAAGAAACCAAGGAAGCAACACCATTTAAAATAGTCAACCAGAAATTCAGATAATTGGTAATAAACCTAACTAGAAGCACAAAAGACCTGTACAAAGAAAACTACAGAACATTTCTGTGAAAAACAATAAAAGACCTAAATAAATGGGGAAAATGTGTCCTGTTCATTGATAAGAAGACTCAATATTGTGAAAATGACAATCTTACCAAAAGCAATCTACATGTTCAATGCAGTCCCAATACATATACAAAATTTATTTTTCAAAGATGTTGAAAGGGAAATTGTGAAGTTTATTTGGGAAGGAAAGAGATCCCAATTAAGCAAAGCACTTCTGAATAACAAAAATGAAGTGAGAGGCATAGCACTCCCTGACCTCAAAACCTACTACACATTGGTAGTAATCAAAACAGCATGCTACTGGCACAATGACAGGCACACAGAGCAATGGAACAGAATCTAGATCCCAGAAATAGACCCATCTATCTATGGTCAACTGATATTTGACAAGAAGGTAAACCCTATCAAGTGGGGAAGTGAATCACTTCAACAAATGGTGCCGGGAAAACTGTACTTTTACTTGCAGAAAGCTGAAACAGGATCCGCATCACACACCATACATAGTAATCAATTCAAGGTGGATCAGAGACCTGGGAATAAAGCCCCAAAACATAAAGTGTATGAGATAAACTGGGACCAAGCTCAGAATGCCTTGTCTATAAAGAGGCTGACAAATAAAGCCAGAAATGCACAATCTGGAGAGGATAAAAACAATGAATGAGATTTTCTAAAGATTAAATCCTTGTGCTCATCAAAAACTTTTTCCAACACGGTGAAAAGAGAACCTACTGATTAAGAAAAAACATTTGGCAATACCATTTCAGACAAGGGTCTCATGACAAAAGTTTACAGAATACTCCTGGGCAAGAAGAAAGACTGATAACTCAGCTACCAAATGGGCAAAAGACATGGAAAGACTTTTCTGAGAGGAAGACATTCAGATAGCCAACAGACTTATGAAGAAATGCTCAAAAATTACTGGCAATACTAGAGATACAAATCAAAACCACAATGAGCTATCATCTCTCCCCAGTAGCAGTGACAATATTTAGCAGGACAGAAAACAACAACTGTTGGAGAGAATGGGAGAGATGGAAACTATTGGTGGGATTTCAAAATGATACAATCACTCTGAAAGGCAGTTTGGTGTTCCCTCAGAAGTTGAACATAGAAACTATGTGTGATCCAGCTATTCCAGGAAAATACCCCAAGGAAATTAGAATTGAGACACAAACGGAGATTTGTAGTACACCAATGTTCATAGCAGAATTATTCACCATTGCAAGAATGTGAAAACAGCTCAAATGCCCAATCACAACTGAATGGATTGAGTAAATATGGTACATTCACTCAGTGGGGTACTAAGCAGCACTCAGGAACAATGATTTTTAAAAAATATTACATAACTTGGGAGATACTGGAAAGCATTAAGCTTAGGGAACTAACTCAATCTCAGAAGGACATATATTGCATAAGACTATTATTGTAAAAATAGAAGGATAGCTAGTAAATAATGTATAGGAAGATAAAAGGGCATGGAGTGGGAGCAGAAAGGTGAGTATGGGTAGGAGCAAAATCAAGTTGCACAATTTGGTGGGTGGAAGGAAGTGATTAAAGAAATGTGAAAGATTCAGCAGGGACCTGAAAGGACAGGGTAATAGTGGGCAAGGTCCAAAGATGATTAATTTTATAAAAAACAAAATGCAGGGGAGCTCTGGTGGCCGAGTGGCAAGAAGCTGCACTGCAATCCCAGAGAAGCATGGTTCGAATCCACCAGATGTTCTGCCGGGAAAAGAGGGACAATCTCCTCCTGTACCAGTCAGATCTGATCTGATGGTACACAGACACACACACACAATATAATAATTTAAAAAAAATAAAGGAAAAATCATTTGAAAGAAAAAAAACCAAAATGCATGGGAATAATAGTTTGTTGGTTTTTTTTTCTTTTTTTTTTGAATAATTGTTTTAAACACAATATGAATGAAGAACAGCATGAAATGCAATGTATATGAACTTCGTAAGCAAATCAATATATAAAATACTTTTTAAAAAAAAATAATCTCACCACTCATCTGGTTTTCATTTGTTAGTGTTCAAGGCTTCAAATCTATTCTTAATATGTCTATTATCTAAATGTGCCCTGGTGTTATAGTTTATAGGGAGTTTCACTGCTAACATGAAGGCCTCAAATATCTGGCAGCTTTAATTCATCATTTGCTACATGTCAGAAAGATGGACCATGTAATTTACAGCTCCATAAACTCAATAGTGTATCAACTGTGAGTCAGTTCTGACTCTGCAGCAATGAAAAGCATTTTTTAAATTATCTAATTACTGAGCTTCCTTATCCTTTCCCCTTTAGTATTCATCAAAGGAAGTTCCCTGTGTAAACTTTTCCTTAAATTTTTAAAAATATGGGCTCATATATGTATTCTTTTGTGAGTGACTTATTTCTCTCAGCATAATGTCATTCTGCTTCACTTATGTTATTATGTGATGTTTCATCAATTCTTTGTAATTATTTGACATTTCAGAGTATTTCAGTTAATACAAGTACCATAGTTAGTTTATCCATTCATCTATTAATGGAGTTTCAAAGAATTTCCTTTGTAAACCAGATCTAGAGGACACATCACCATCTCCTGGGAAATGATCCTCTTTTGACAGCAGTGTGTTGGAAATGGAAGAGAAGATGTATTAAGCCACAAGACATTAGTCCTGGAGCAGAAGTTCAAGGCAAAAGACTTTTCCTCAGAATTATCTGAGATAGGAAACCTTCCCTAATACTAATACCTGGAATTTGGGTTTAGAAATTCCTAAACTCAAGAGATCCTTGCTGCAGTATAAGAGTAGTGTGAGGCATTTGGAATCACAAAAGCCCAGAAGGCTTGATACCTAAGCCATCATATCAAGGACTGGATAGGTGGAGAGAGGTGTCAAGTGGTATAGGTAGGAGTGGAAGGGGATGCTAGTAGAATGGGGAAAGGGGTGGGCCATGTGCCAAGGACAGAGAGCAATGCTGAATCTATTGGTTGCTTCTAAAATTAAGGAAATGTCTTTCTTCTGCTCCTTTCTGTAAAATACTTGTCTGACAATACTATTCTAAGTCTGAACGTTTGAAGTAGGGCAGATTAGGAAGAAAGATTGACCATCCACTTCCTAAATCACAGGGCTTCAATAAACCTGTGTATAACAGAGCTCACTTAGACTAGCAGATATGGCAGCTGAGGGTGAGCACTCAAATATGGAAGCACAAAGGAGGAGGTACAGTTATAAGCAGACACTAGTGATTGGAATGTGGAATATGAGAAGCATGAATGTAGGAAAATTGCACATCATTCATAAAGAAATTAAAAGCATAAATGTTGACATATTAGGGTTTGTCTAAATGAGATGGATTCGGGTGGAACACATTGAATCAGAATATGATCTACTACAGTGGAGATGAAAGGTGAGAAAAAATAGAATTGCATTCATAGTTAAAAAGATATTTCTAGATCCATCTTGAAATGCAATGTTGTGAGTGTTAGGATAATATCTATATGTTGTTGTTGTTATTGCTGTTGATTGACTCATAGCAACCCTATGAACAAAAGGCCTGAAGTCTTTCTATAACTATCATTTGTCAAAGCTCACAGAGTTTCCAGAGGTATGTTGTTTAGGAAGTGGATGCCACTCCTGCTCCCAAAATATCTATATGCATATAAAGAAATCCAGTGAATACCAGTGTCATTCAAATATACACATCAACAACTAGAGACAAGGAGGGGGAAAAATAGATGATTTCAAGCAATTTTTGCAGTCAGAAATTGATTGAACATATAATCAAGATGCATTAATAATAGTACATTGTTAACAGCCACTGCATCAGCAGCTGCCACCACATTGTCAGCAGCCACTGTCCCGGCTGATTAAATAGGTACATTGGGGGGTGGGGGGAGAGAATCAATACTGTTTTGCTAGGCCGTGTGGGACCCTTAAGCTCAAGCAAAAGGGAACAAGACAGCTGGGCAAACTCCAGTGAGGTGGAGGAGCCAGTTCTGGAAAGAAAAAAACAAAGCTTGTTGGATTCCCATTCAGGTGCTTTGAGGGGAATCCCTGCTGTTTGGCCCTTGGCCATGAAGGTCTTGGGCCAAAAGGAAGCACAAGCATACAGGTCCTTCACAAAACATTGCCATATTCTTGGCCACAATAAAGTTATAATGACCTAACATTTACTAACAAAAGACTCACATAATGTCAAGAAAGCAATAATCTGCCTCAGTTTTTATGAAAAAATTAAAATAACACTTCTCCTAAGAAACAGACCCAGTGACTACCACATATAGCGAGAATCAGAAGAAATATGTTGATGTGGAGATATTTGAACAGATACAGAAGAAGATGCAAATGATAGAAGAAGCCATTAAGAAAGCAAATATCACAGAGACAACAGTCTTGAAAAAATATATTGATAAGGAGCAACTTGAACAGCTATGGAAGAAAATGCAGATGATGGAAGAAAGAATTGATAGTATAGATAAAACAGTATAGGAACTTAAAAAAACCATCACAAGACAGAGAGGATGTAGCAAACACAGTACTAGAAAGAAAAGAAAAGCATGAAAATGCAATCCAGAATATTAAGAATGAAATGGCAGAAGTGTTCAACATACTGATAGCATCAAAAAGTAGAAGTGAAGAAATGGAACAGAGAGTCAGTGAGTTGGAAGACAAGAGCCTCACTGAAAACATCCTAGAAGAAAAATCAGAGATGAGACATAAAAAAAAATGGAGGAAATGTTAGAATCATATGGGATGACATCAAATGTAATAACATACATATGATAAGAATTGCAGAACAGGAAGTGACAGGGAAGTCACTGAGAAAAGTATGGAAGAAGTACTAGAAGATGATTTCCCAGATATTTTGAAGAATGGAGAAATCCACATTCAAGAAGCACAGGCAAGCATCAAATAAACTAATCTCAAAAAGAAAAACATCAAGACACATCATAGTCAAATTTTCCAAGTGAAAAATAAGGATAGAATTCTAAAAGCAGTATGAGAAAATGTAACCTACAAAGGAAAAACAATTAGAGTGAGCTCTGATTTCTCAGCAGAAACCATGTGAGCTAAAAGACAATGGTATGGCATAAATAGAAAATTGAAAGAAAAGAATGCCTAGCCAAGGATCCTAAACCCAGCAAATCTCTCCATCAAGCATGAAAAAGAAATTTGATCCTTTGAAGGAAAAAAAAAAAGAAACAGAAGGAATTTGTAAAAACAAGACCAAAACTACAAGAAATTTTAAGGGAAGTACTTCACATGGTGATTCCAAAGAAAAGTACATGGACCATAGTAACCAGAAACAACAGAAAAAGAAAAATGGCAAAAGTAAAACCTGGCCTGACAATAATAACATTTAATGTGAATGAACTAAATGTACCAATTAAGAGAAAAAGAGTAGCAGAAAAAACAAAATCGATCAATATGTTGCCTATAAAAAAACACATCTAAAAAAGAGAAGAAAATGATAGACTCGAAATAAATGGCTGGAAAAAGATATACCATGTAAAAGAAGGAGGGCAATACTAATCTCTGATAAAATAGATTTCATAATGAAAATCACCATCAAAGATAAGGAAGAGCCTCACATACTGATTAAAGGCATCATCAAGAAGATCAAGAAGACATAGCCTTGGTCAATAGTTAAGCACCAAATAATAGACATGCAAAATATATAAAACAACAGTTAACGGAATTGAAGAAAGAAATAGGCAACACCACAATAGAGTTAGGAGATTTCAACACACTACAGTCACCAAAGGATAGGTCAACCCAAAAGAAACACAACAAACACGCAGAAGGCCTAAATTATATAATCAGCCAACACAAGCTTGTAGATGTATTCAGGGAATTGTACCCAACTAAAACTCAATCCCTTTATTCTCAAGTGCACATTGTACATTCTCCAGAATCTATCACATATTAGGATAGAAAACAAGTCTCAAAATTAAAAAACATGAAAATAGTACAAAATATCTTCTCAAATCACAATGTCGTAAAATTAGAAATTAACTACTGGAGAGTAAAGCTTACAAAAACATCCATGTGGAAGCTAACTAACTCTCTTCTAGAATATGATTGGGTTATAAAAGAAACAAAGAATGAAATTTAAGAGTCCCTTGAAACAAATGAAAATGAAGATACAGCATATCAAAAACTCTGTGATACACTTAAGGCAGTCCTCAGGGGGCTGTCCATAGCAACAGGCACACACATAAAAAAGGAAGAAAGAAGAAAAAAAATCAATTCTCTATTTCAACACCTTCATCGTCTATAAAAAGAACAACAATCTAATCCTAGAAAAAAATGAAAGTATCAGAAAAGAGCTGAAATCAATGAGATAGAAAACAGAAACAACTGAAGCCATTAAAAAGACCAGGAGTGGATTTTTTAAAAAAAAATTTTAATTTAGTTTGTTTCTTTTTCATTTCAATGAACATCTACAGAGATTTTGGAATTCCATTCATTCATTGTTGCACCCTTCTCCCCGCACAAACCCCTCCCCCACCGTTTGATCCTCTCCTTGAAAAGCAAAAGAAAAACTCCCTCATTGGTACACAATCCCCCCGCACTTCCCCAAACCCCACCCCATACCCCCAAATATAATCCACTCTGCAACCCTCATTGCATCAGGAGTGGATTTTTTAAAGGATCAATAAAATTGACAAGCCACTGGTAAACATAACAAAAGAAAAAAGAGAGAAGACACAGATAACTCAATTAAAAAATGACAGAGTTGACATCACAAAAGAACCAGAGGAAATTAAATAAATAACATCAAAATACTATGAAAAGCTATGCTCTGATAAACTAAAAATCCTAGAGGAAATGGACAAATTCCTTGAAATGCATCCCTTGCCCAAATTGACAAGGGCAGGTATAGAACACTTGAACAGATCCATTACAAAAGAAGAAATTGAAAAGGTCATAAAGACTTCCTCATAAGAAAAGTCCTGGACCACAGGGCTTCACAGGTGAATTTTACCAAGCATTTGGAGAGGATTTAGCACCCATTCTATTTAGATTATTTCAAAAAATTGAAAAAGAAGGAACACTTCCAGAGTCATTCTATGAAGCAAGCATAATAACCCTAATATCAAAACCAGGCAAAGATATTACCAAGAAAGAAAACTACAGACCAATATCTCCCATGAACATAGATGCAAAAATTCTTAAAAAAAAATCCTAGCCAATAAAATCAAAAGAACATTAAAAAAAATAATTCACCAGGACCAAATGGGATTCATAACAAGTATGCAAAGATGGTTCAACATAAGAAAAACAATATAATTGACTACATTAACAAAGTAAAAAATGAGAAACAAATGATCTTAGTAATTGACGCAGAAAAGTCATATGAGAAAATCCAACACCCTTCCTAATAAAGACACTCCACAAAATTGGAGTAGAAGGGAATTTTCTCAACATAGTGAAAAAGATATATGCAAAACCAAGAGCCAATATCATTCTCAATAGAAAAAGACTTAAAGCATTTTCTTTGTGAACAGGGACCAGACAAGGATGCCTGCTGTCACCACTTCTATTCAATATCATATTGGAAGTGCATGCTAGGCCAATACAACAAAAGAAGAAACTAAAAGACATCGATTACCAAAGAGATGGTTAAACTGTTGTTATGTGCAGATGATACGGTAATATACACAGAAAGCCACAAAGACTCAATGAAAGAACCATTAGAGTTTGTAGGCCAATTTAGCAGAGTGGCAGGATATAAAATCAAGATCCAAAAACCAGTAGGATTTCTCTACAGTAACAAAGAAAACTCAGAGAAGAAAATCAAGAAAGTAATATCATTTACAATAGTCAACCACAAATTAAGATACTTGGGAGTGAACCTAACCAAAGATACAAAAGTCCTGTACAAAGAAAACTACAGATCATCTTTGTAAGACACACTAAAAGACCTAAAGAAATGGAATAATATCCGACCAAAAACAATCTATATGTTCAATGCAATCCCAATCCAGACACCTAATTAACTTTTTTCAAGGAAATCGAAAGGCAAAATTGTCAAGTTTATTTGGAGGGACAAGTGACCCTCCAATAAGCAAAATACTTCTGAGAAACAAAAATGAGGTGGGAAGCACAGCACTCCCTGACCTTAAAACCTACCATACAGCAGTGATAACCAAAAGAGCATGGTCCTGGTACAATGAAAGGCACATAGATCAATGGAACAGAATTGAGAACACAATGTGCAACAATGAATGAATGGAAATCCAAAGCCTCTGTAACTTTTTACTGAAATTAACAACAAATTTAAATAAAAAAAATAATTCCATTAGAGTAAGGATGGCAATGGATTTATAACAGCTCACGCTAATAACACTATACTGTGGCATGGAGGAGGAATAGTGGAAATGTATCCACATTTACAATATTCCTCTTACAGAAACCACTTATGGAAAATAGGAACTCCATTGGAACATGTATCTCTGGATTGGAAATGATGATATTGTTAATATTTCTAGCCTTAAGCTTAAAAGATTATAATGTTCAAAATTATTTGTTATACATTTGTTTAAATTTTTCCCTCTTTTAACAACTGGGATCTAGAGGGAAGAGAAAAGACCAGAGAATGGCCAAAATTATTGGGGCAGCTATTGCTGCCAGTTTAGGGCCTGTGTCAGGAAAAGGAAGTTTTACTCATAAACAGTGCCACCCAAAGGTAATAAAGAAGGTCAGAACTGCTTCCACTGTGGAAAGCTGGGCCACTTCAGTAGATTGTGTCACAGACGAGAGCCACAGATAGGCAAGGGAGTAGAGAGGAAGTTCCCACTCACTTCCTTTAAGTGTGGATCTGGAGGACACTTGGCCAAGGGTGGCTCACATCAGGTCCTCGTGGCTGACAGGACTGACAGGCCCCAGCTCCCAGCTGGAAGCAAAGGAAGGCGCTTCAACGATTTAGATCCTCCTAGAAGAGCTGTGGGTGAGCATTAACATTACTGGTAAGTATATGAAGTCTCTCTCAGGGAGGAGTGATAAGTAATGGCAAAGGACACACTGACAAAGGAGATTAATCAGAACTGGCTTTGACAAGCACTGTGGCAAATGGAAAATTAAAACAGACTTTCAGGGTGGGAGAAGAAGAAGAAACTGGGGAGGAGGGTAGAGAAAATAGTGCAACAATGAATGAATGA
>NW_006400112.1:301204-303208 GCF_000299155.1 Elephantulus edwardii | reverse complement strand
CAAAGAAATAATCCATCATGACCAAGTGGGCTTTATAATAGGTATGCAAGGGTGGTTCAACATAAGGAAAACAATCACTGTAATTCATCATATTAACAAAGCAAAGAATAAGAACCACATGATCCTATCAATTGATGCAGAAAAGGCCTTTGACAAAATCCAACACCCTTTCCTGATGAAAACACTCAACAAAATAGGATTAGACGGGAATTTCTTCAACATAGTAAAAAGTATTTATGCAAACCCAAGAGCCAACTTCGTTCTCAACGGAGAGAGGTTAAGGGTATTCCCTTTAAGAACAGGAACTAGGCAAGGATGCCCACTCTCACCTCTCTTATTCAATATTGTATTGGAAGTCTTAGCGAGAACAATAAGACAAGAGAAGGAAATAAGAGGTATCCAAATTGGCAAAGAAGAGGTAAAATTGTCTCTCTATGAAGATTATATGATAGTATACCTAGAAAACCCTAAAGACTCAGCAAGAAAACTATTGGAGGTAGTTGACCAATTCAGCAAAGTAGCAGGATACAAGTTCAACATACAAAAATCAGTCAGATTTCTCTACAGTGACAAAGAGAATACAGAGCTGGAGATAAGAAAAACAATACCCTTCACAATAGCTAATCACAAGATAAAATATTTTGGAGTAAATATAACTAGAAGCACAAAGGATCTATTCAAAGAAAATTACAAAACATTACCACAAGAAACAAAAAGAGACCTGGAGAAGTGGAGGAATATCCCTTGCTCATGGATAGGAAGACTCAATATTGTGAAAATGGCAATATTACCAAAGGCAATTTACACGTTCAATGAAATCCCAATAAAAATACCAATCCCATTCTTCAAGGAGATGGAAAAGTTAATCTCTGGTTTCATCTTGAATGGATGGAAGCCCTGAATAAGCAAAGCACTCCTCAAAAATAGAAAAAAGGTAGGAGGCATCTCACTCCTGATTTCAAATCCTACTACACTGCCGTGATGGTTAAGACAGCATGGTACTGGTACAATGACAGACACATAGATCAATGGAATAGAATTGAGAGCCCAGAAATCAGCCCATCTACATACATACGGTCAACTGATTTTTGACAAGGAGATGAAATCAGTTAAGTGGGGAAATGACAGCCTTTTTAACAAATGGTACTGGCAAAATTGGAAAAATATCTGCAGAGACTCAAGCAAGATCCACACCTCACTCCATATACAAAAACCAACTCAAGGTGGATCATGGATCTAGGACTAAAACCAAGGACTATAAACTTCATTAAAGAAAATCTTGGAAGAATTCTAGTAGTCCTAGTCCAGAACATAAGCAGTCTCCCAAGTATCCTGAAAAATCTACAACCAGGAGAAGATAAAATAGATGAATGGGACCTTCTAAGAATAAAATCCCTATGCACATCCAAAAACTTCTCCTATAGGGTAAAAAGGGAAGCCACAGACTGGAAAAAAGTGTTTGGTAATGACATGTCAGAGAAGGGACTTATATCTAGAATTTATAAAATACTTGCGCACCACAACAAGATAAAGGTAAATAATCCAATAGAAAAATGGGCACAGGATATGAACAGACACTTCACCGAAGAAGACATTCAGATGGCCAACAACCACATGAAGAAATGTTCAAAATCCCTAGCTCTAAGAGAGATGCAAATCAAAACAACTATGAGATATCATATTACCCCTGTCAGAATAGCAAAATATAACAGAACAGCAAGCAACAAATGCTGGTGAGGTTGTAGAGAAACTGGAACCCTTATTCACTGTTGGTGGGAATGTAAAATGGTGCAACCACTGTGGAAGGTGGTATAGCGCTTTCTCAAAAAGCTGCAAATAGAGATACCATTTGACCCAACAATTCCACTACTGGGAATATATCCCAAAGAGACCATAACTGACATCCAAGCAGATATATGCACACCCATATTTATCGCAGCTCTGTTCACAATAGCAAGGAGTTGGAAACAACCCAGGTGCCCATCAACAAACAAATGGGTAGAG
>NW_006400112.1:292816-301104 GCF_000299155.1 Elephantulus edwardii | reverse complement strand
TGGGGAGGAGGGTAGAGAAAATAGTGCAACAATGAATGAATGAAAACCCAAAATCTCTGTAAATTTCCATTAAAATTAATAAAATTTAATAGTTAACAAAAAAGAATTGAGAACACAGAAATAGATCCAGCTGACATTAGTCAACTGACATTCGACAAGGGAATAAAATCTATCAAATGGGGAAATGATAACCTCTTCAACAAATGGTGCTGGCAAAACGGGATTTCCACATGCAGAAAGCTGAAACAGGATCCACATCTCACACTGTATACAAAAATCAACTCAGGGTGAATCAGAGACTTGGGAGTAACACCCAAAATCATAAAGTTCATAAGAGACAAGCTGGGATAAAGCTTACTATATAAAGAAACTGCCAAACACAGCCAGAAATGCACACTCTGAAGAGAATGAAATTGATGAATGGGACCTTCTAAAGATTAAATCCCTAAGTGCATCAAAAACGTTTTCCAACTGGCTGAAAAGAACCCTACAGATTGAGAAAAAAACATTTGGCAATATCATCTCAGACAAGACTCTCCTAACGAAAGTTTATAAGAATGTATCTTGTAGAAACCTTTTTTTTTTTTAATTTAGGTTGTTTATTTTTCATTTCAATGAACATCTACAGAGATTTTGGGATTCCATTCATTCATTGTTGCACCCTTCTCCCCGCACAAACCCCTCCCCCCCTCCCATTTGCTCCTCTCCCTGAAAAGCAAAAGAAAAACTCCCTCACTGTAGAAACCTTTTAACTCACCACAGTCAATAATTGAAGAGGCCACATGTTTCAGATCTTGCAGAGCTGCAGCAACCCTGGCAGCTATGGCCTCTGAATGGCTTTAGAGAATGGGACTCCTTGTTGTCCTAAAATGGAGGAGACGTAGAATAAAGGAAAAAACTTTTTTTGTGTTGAGCCATTTTGGATTCTAAAGTTATTTATAACCACAGCATAACCTAGAATTACTTGACTAGTAATCACCTAATCATCACGCTTAACCAAAAATGCAATGATTAATTGTGATTCATGATTAATAATTAACAATTAACAATGGGTGGCCTAGTGGCAAGGAGCTGAGTGGCAATCCCGAAGGCACATAGATTGAAGCCACAAACTGCTCCGAGAAAAAAGCTGGGCAATCTTCCATGCAATTAACTGCCTCTGAAAACCCTCCAGAAGGTCAGCTATTGGTTGGTTGTGTATCTACAGTACACAACAAAAACCACCACAATGATTAATATAGAGGAAGTGATTAACACAATTATTAATATACTGATATACTTATATAATATTGTTAATATATGTATACTATATATTATGACAATATAATATTAATATACTCTGGAAACTCTAGGAACTTAGAGAAATGACAATAGTTATGGAACATGATTCAGGTCTTTTGTTCATAAGGTCACTATGAGTGGTGCTCAACTCAATGACACTTAACAAAAATAACATATAATACTATAATATTGTTGCTGTTGTTGTGTACTGTAGAGTTGGAACCAAATCATAGATGACTGTCCAGCAGGTTTTCAGAGGCAGTTAATCACTCGGGAGAAAACTGTCCATCCTTCTCTCGCAAAGCAGGTACTAGCTTTGAATCTCATGCCTTCAGGATTGCACCACAGTTTCTTGCCACTAGGCAACAAGTATTCTATATGATATTTATTATATATATTATTATAATTTATTGTTGTTGTTCTGTGCCATTGAGTTGCTTGCTCTGAACCCTGTTCTATCCTGAGCCAATTTCATCTCTGACACACCTACCCCGTTACCCCAGTCACTAAGTCAATCCATCTCATTCAGGATTTTCATCTCTTTTGCTGTCCTTCCACTTTCCCAAGCATGATGTACCTCTCCAAGGGCTTTTCCCTCCTTGCAATATACCCAAAGTATATCAAACTGTGGTTCAGAATCCTTGCTTCCAAGGAGCAGCCTGGATTCACCCTCTCTAGGAACAACCTGTTTGTTCTCCTAGCAGTCCGTGGTATATTCCCCAACACCACAGCTCAAAGGCATCAATTCTCCTTCTATCATCCTTAGTCATTGTCCAACTTTCTGATGGAGACCATGTAATTGTCAAGACCATGGCTTGCATCAGATGCACCTTAGTTTCCAGACTGACACTGTTGCTCTTCAATACTCTAATGAAGTCCCAACACTGCATAGTTCAAAATCAGGAATGGTGTATTCAAGGATGCCTCCTGTCTCCATACCTTTTCAATTTATAAGCAGAAAAGATCATTCCAGAGGCTTGGATCTATGAGGAGGAATGTGGTATTAATATTTGAGGTAGACAAAGCCTGGACCTAGGGTTTGAGCCAGGAGGTGAAATTAAGCCCAAAGGCAGCTGGGAGAGGAAGCGGCCATGTTGTTCCTGGTTGGCTCCTCTCAGGGTCTTGGGAAGTTCTCCTTGCCAGAAGGAACATGGTGGTGTGAGCGCAGGAATCATGGCAATCTTTTGGAGTTGACTGCTTTTTCAGGTGACATAGCATTGGTGTGTGTGTTGCTGTACAGAGGTAACTCGTGGTTGCTGTGATGCTAAAGACTTTGACAGTGATGTGCCAATCGTGGTAATGGGTACTCATAGTGGACAGTGTTGGCTGGAGCTTCCCGACTAAATCAAACCTGGAAGCAGGAGCGGCATCCACTTCCGAAAAGGCTTGCCTCCAGAAACTCTATGTACGAACAGCGCTCAGGCTGTGCGTTCATAGGGTCGCTATGAGTCGTCTATGACTCAACGGCACCAAACAACAACAACAACAACCTACAAAGAGAGATGAGATGTATTATTTGCAGTAAAATCATCTCATGAAATGTTTGGATTATTAATCATCATTGAATTCTATGTATCATCAGGGGACATTAATTATCATTGAACGCTGTCTAATTGGTTGCTGAGTAGGGCCATATGAATAACCAACGGCATAACTCTTCTACATGGTTATAGTGTGATCTCATAATTCAGATTTCATGCTTGGGAGAATGCTTTAGTTTATTTATAATTCCCTCTCTTTATTCTTATCTACAGAAATAATGGGAAATGAATTTATAATGGTTGATATATTTGGAAGTAAATAACTAGTCTTTTCCCTTCTGCCAAGTAAGAAACAGAATTTTATGCTTTTTAAGTGTTGTTACTGGGTTCCGTCGCATCTCACAGCTACCCTATGAAAAATAGATCTGAACCCTGTCCTATCCTGTGCCATCTTTATCCTCTGACTCACTTGAATTCATTGCTGCAGTCACTGTCAATCTATCTTGTTGAGAGTGTTCTTTCCTCTGACCCTCCATCTTTCCAAGCATGATGTGCCTCTTCAAGCAACATCCTCTTCTAGTAAAATGCCCAAAGTGTGTGAGGCAAAATTTTGTCATCTTTGCCTGCAAAGAACATTATGGATGCACTTTCTCTAAGACATATCTATTTGTTCTTTTAACAGTCCTCAGAATGTTCGGTACTCTTCATCATCACAGATCAAAGGCATCATTCTTCTTCTGTCATCCTTATTCATAGTCCAGTATCAGATACACCTTTGTCTTCAAATCAACATATACACTGCTACAGGGATAAGATGGTATCTCATTGTGGTGTTGAATTGTATCTCTCTTATTGCCAGTGATTTAGATCATTTCTTCATGTGTTTGTTGGCCATCTGAATGTTTTTCCTCTGTGAAAAGTCTTTCCATGTCTTTTGCCATTTTTTAATAGGATTATCAGTCTTTTTCTTCTGGAAGCCCTGAAGGATTCTGTAAACTTGTCATGAGGTCCTTGTCTGAGATAGTGTTATCAAATATTTGTTCCCAGTGAGTAAGTTTTCTTTTTACCCTGTTTAAAAAAGTTTTTGATGAGCACAGGAATTAATCCTTAGAAGGTCCCATTGATCCATTTTATCCTCTTTAGATTGTGTATTTATGGCTGTATTTGGCAGTCCTTTTATACCGTAGACTGCACAAACAGCCATATACACCAATGTTCATAGCAGCATTATTCACCATAGCAAGAATATGGAAATAGCCCAAATGCCTGACCACAATGGAATGGATTGAGAAATTATGGTACATTCACACAATGGAATACTATGCAACGTGCAGGAGTAATGCCCTAAAAATAATGGTCCATCTGTAAAGAGCTCATGAGTCTTACTTTCTAGTTCCCCTACATCCTCCCTCACCGTGGAGGGATTTTGCCTCCATATTGGGGCATTGCTAGAGTCAATTAGTCTAGCTTTTCTTTCTTCCAGCCTGAAAGAAGCAGGAGGGCAGCAAGACGCAGTCTTCCAGCTTCCCGGAGCATTAGAGCCCAGGATTCCTGTCCACATCCTCTGAATTGTTCACTTTGGGGATGAGATAGTTTTGTTTTCTTGGTCTCCACACTCAATCCTGACAATACTCTCAGACTTCTATCATAGCACTCATGTCTTCTCTTTAAAACAAATGGCCAAGTTTGAAAGATCACAGATAGATTGGAAGTTAGGGTAAAGGGCTCATGGAAAGTATCCCACTCAGTACCGAGGGCTTTATTCAGAGACTGTTAACAAAGTTGACTGAAAATATCCAGTAGGGAACAGTGATAAAGGTACTACAGAGAGTGGTGAGGCCTGTTATTACTTTCCCACCAATTCCATTACCTTCCTTCTACACACCATTGCCAGATACTCCAGTTTTTCAAGAGAAACTGGAAATATGGATTTTATATGAAGTAGCCAAGTTTCAAATGATGTGCAAAAAGTCAAATTAAGTTCAGTTACAGGCTGCAAGACAGCCTGAGATTTTTTAATATAGTATCTGCTAATGTCTGTCCACAATTGACATTCTTGCTGCCAGCATATTGTACTCGAGAAGTCTGCAGTAAGGGACTTCTCCAAATTATTAAGGAGTAATTATGTCTGTCAGTTTGAGGACTGAGGTGCTCCTGATTCAGGCCATGGTCTTTCTGACACTTGCTATGTATCAGAGAGCTGCACAATGAATAAGAAGCAAGAATTGGCAGAGCGACGTGGCGCACAAGCAGAGTGACGCAGTAAGTCTTATTTGCCAAGGACTGGTGACTTGGCAGCTTAATATCTGGGAACAGACTGCAACCCCTAACTCCCAGCGCTGCCTAAACCCTGCACCCCCATCCCTGCTACAGCACCGTGTCCAGGGACCCCACCCCACCACCATCCCAAGCCCACACACTTTTGGCACACCCTGGTGGCCTCGCCACAACCCTGCACCCCCTGGCGGTACTCCAGGGCCACTAGAGACTACTTCACGCAACACAACAGCCATGGACAATACAATTCTGAGTCAACACACAAAGGCACACCATGGAGACAACCGTCATCTGAAGCCATCAATCAAGCTGCTGTGGGACTGACTGATCTGCCACGAGAAAGGCTGGCAGGATCCTAATTGGGTTTTCTTGGGCAACGCCTATTATCTGGGAGAGTTCCCAAGGTTGAGCCCACTGATGGGAATTTGGCTGAGCTCTCTCAGGGCACGCCAACTGCCCAGGAAAGAGCGGGCCAGTGATAATTTGGAGGAACTTTTGTGGACACTGCAGACCAGCCAGAGGCGAGTGGGTTGGTGGAAATTTGACTTTGTCTTGTTGAGTCCCCATTGACCCAGGAGCCTTCCTGGGCAGGGGCCATGGTGCAAGGGCAACTGTGTGAGCACCACTGGACAGGGGCCAGTGAATGAAAACCACTGGGTGGGAGACGGACAGCTGGAATTTGAATAGGGACCTCAGTTTTAAGCACACCCAGACAACTGAGGCCTGAGTGAGGTCCTCCAAGTGGTTGACCTGCCCTTGTGATTGCCGCAACCACGTGCATGCCCTTCCCTATTTGGCTCAACACCTGTGTCTACACATCTGGTTAATCAACCTGCCTTTAATCCGGAGCACCTTGACCTATCTTACCTACAGGAGGCTGCTCTCACAGGCTCTGAACTGACATTTCCGTGGAGTTAGATGTTCACAGAAAAGCACAAGTGGGATAGCTACCCAAATGATCTCTAGAGCATTATCTTCATTGAGAACATATCAATGTCTCGAAGAAAGCAAGCTGTCCCACACAATACACAAGCACAAAGCAAGATATCACCCCCAAAGGGTGACACAGTATCAATGGATTTCCTGAAGGCAGAAAGTCCAGTGGAACTTTCTGACACAGAATTTAAAAGAACAATGATTGAATATTTTCAATGGATGAAAGACAAACTTGAAGAATTACAGGATACTACAAACAAAAAACAGGAGGAACTAAAAAAAAAACAGTCCAAAACAATGTAAAGAAAACAAACGAGGCATTAGTGGCACTGGAAAAACAAGAAACCACTATCCAAAATATGAGGTCGAATGTCTCAGATGCTGTCAACATGATGGAGGGACACATGAACAGAGTTGAAGGGATGGAACAAAGAACCAATGAAATAGAAGACAAAATTGTCACCACGGATTTGCTAGAGCAAAAAGCAGACTCAAAAAGGAAGGAAAAAGAAGAAAATCTAAGAATAATGTGGGACACCATCAAGAGAAATAACATGCACATCATTGGAATCCCAGAAAAGGAAGAAGCAAGTAAAGGCACTGAAAAAGTTGTGGAAGAATTACTAGAGGAAAATGTTCCAGCGATAATGAAGAATGCGAGAATATGTATACAAGAAGCTCAGCGAACATCATATAGACTAGACCCAAAAAGAAAAACATCAAGGCATATCATAGTTAAAGTTGCCAGAACCAAAGATAAGGACAGAATCCTGAAAGCAGCAAGGGAGAAACAAAGAGTAACCTATAAGGGCGAGCAGATAAGATTAAATGCCGATTTCTCAAAAGAAACCATGCAAGCAAGAAGAGAGTAGAAGGACATATATCAAACACTCAAAGAACACAACTGTCAACCAAGAATACTGTACCCAGAAAAACTGTCCATCAAATATGAAGGAGAGATCAAGATATTCCCAGAAAAGCAAAACCTAAGAGAGTTTGTAAAAACAAGACCAGCATTGCAAGAAAGACTCAGAGATGTCCTTCTTACAGAGATACCACATAAAGCATCATGGACCAAAGTAACTAGTAACGACACCAAAAAGAACTCAACACAATGATAGCAATAAAACCTTGCCTCTCAATAATCACACTGAATGTAAATGGTTTAAATGCACAACTGAAGAGTAAAAGGGTAGCAGACTGGATAAAAAGCCAAAATCCATCAATATGTTGTCTACAAGAGACACATCTGAAAAATGAAGATAAAGACAGACTAAAAATAAAAGGGTGGGGGAAAATATACCAAGCAAACAGCAACCAGAAAAAAGCAGGAGTAGCAATATTAATCTTCGATAAAGTAAATATCAATGTAAAAACCCTCACAAAGGACAAGGAAGGTCATTACATAATGCTGAGAGGGTCAATAGAACAAGAGGACATAACAATAATAAATATCTATGCACCAAATGAAAGACCTGCAAACTACATAAAACAAACATTAACAAAACTGAAAAAGGAGATAGACAACACTACTATAATACTTGGAGAATTCAATACATCCCTCTCAAGAAAAGATAGAACTACCAGAAAGAAACCCAACAAAGATACTGAAGAATTAAACCATACAATAAAGCAACTTGACCTCATAGATATTTACAGGCTAATGCACCCCAAAAAAACACAGTATACCTTCTTCCCCAATGTACATGGAACATTCTCTAGAATAGATCACATTTTGGGACACAAGGCAAGCATCAATAAATCCAAAAACATAGAAATAATACAAAGCATTTTATCAGACCATAATGCTACAAAATTAGAAATTAATAATAGGATGATAAAGGAGAAAAAAACATGCATTTGGAAGCTGAACAACTCCTTGCTTGAGCACGACTGGGTATTGTTGTTGCTGTTCTAATACTGGGTATTAGAAGAAATAAAAAATGAAATTAATAAGTTTCTTGAAACAAATGACAATGAAAACACCACTTACCAATACCTCTGGGAAACAGCCAAAGCAGTAATTAGAAGTCAATTTATAGCAATAAGCAAACGCATCAAGAGGCAAGAAAAATTAACCATTGATTCTCTAACTCAACATCTTCAGCAAATTGAAAAAGAGCAGCAAGAAAACCCAACATTCTCTAAAAAAACCCAAAATTATAAAAATTAGAGCAGAAATAAATGAAATAGAAAACTGGAAAACAATCAAAACTATCAACAAAACTAGGAGTTGGTTCTTCGAAAAGGTCAATAAAATATACAAACCATTAGCAAAACTCACAAAGGAAAAGAAAGAAAAAACACAAATAA
>NW_006400112.1:282413-290136 GCF_000299155.1 Elephantulus edwardii | reverse complement strand
TAAAATTATTAAAAAAATAAAATAAAATATGAAAAAAAGAAAAAAGAATTGATGCCTTTGAGCTGTAGTGCTGGAGAAGTGTATTGAACATTCCATAGACTACAAAAAGAACAAATATGTCTTAGAAAAAGTGTGGCCAGAATGCTCCTTGGAGACAAAGATGCTAAAGCTTTGTCTCACATACTTTTTTGCTAGGAGCGGTCTTAGAAATCTGAGAAATGATACTCAGAAAGGCAGAGTGTTGATGAAGGAGAGGAAGACCCTCAACCAGGTAGATTGCTACAGTGACTGCTGCAATGGACTCTAGTGTGTCAGGAGATGTAAGGATGGCACAGGATAGGACAGGGTTCAGATTTGTTGTTTATAAGGTCACTATGGATCATACTCGAGTCAGTGGCATCTAATAGCAACAAGAATGCACATCAACCATCATCTCCAGCAATGCTAAGCTTTCTTCAAAGACCCCACATTCTTGTCCTCCCAAACTGCCTCATGTTCTGTGCTCTCCTGGAATTCCCACAGCAGACAGGCCAAAATCACACTGGGGCCACCATGCTCTGCAGCCCTCTCCAGGCCTGAAATCTCCTTCTTGTCTCCCACTCTACAGGGCTTCTCAGATCAAAACAAGAGAATGATGTGGCTCAGACCAACCAAAAAGAAGGGAGATGAGGCCACACAACCAGCAGGTGCTTACCAGGATTTCTTTCATTTCTCCGCTGTTGCTGAAGATGTTGTTCAAGCAGCAATGTCACAGTCCATATCCTCTCTGGCTGCTGGTCAATGTGTGCTTCTACCCACTCTCACAGCATACAGGATTATGCCAAAAGCTCTCAGCTCCCTGGGGCTCCAGCTGGCTGGAACAGGATATAAGAACATGGGTCACCCCTCAAATGGTCTACTGGAGAGAAAATGGTTAAGCTCAGTGAGCTTTAATTTTTTCATCTGGAATATAGGTATACTGAACAGATAAAAAGGATTCAATTAGATGTCTTTCACCAAGAGAAGAAATAGACTTTTCTACATGCCAGAAGTCCCTAGTTGACCCAAACAGTTAAAGTGTTGAGCTAATAACCCTAAAGTTTGAGGCTAAATCCACACAGAGGTATCTGGCAATATACTTCTCAAAAATATAAGGGTAAAAGGCTTGTAGGAAACATGCCACTCGGCTGAGGGCTGTTGTCAGAAACTGTAAACAAAGAGGTCTGAAAAGGCACAAAACCTCCATGAGGCATAGCCCTACTCTTGACACACATAAGCTGGAATCAACTCCATAGTAACTGGTTTGCTTTGCACTATTTATTGGCCTTTTGATAAAAAAACTTCAACTGTAATCTCATCTGATTTTCGCAGTTTTCCTGTGCTGGAGTGAACACTGTCTTCAACGTCCACATTTCCAAGTTACACAAGGCATCTGAGCTCTGGAGTAGTTGAACTACCTAATTCAGGGAAAGCCCAGATAATAGTTTCGTCGCTTTTTTAATATAGATCCGAGAAGCCACAGGATAAGTGATAAGGTCACTCTGGCCAGGTGGGTGCAATGACCAACAATTCAGTCCCTGGAGCTCCTGTCCAGAGGCTATCCTAGGGTTCAGTGTGCATGGTCACAGACTTCTGAGAACACCTTAGGATGTTTCCACCTCATCTCTTGATATGGAACAGCAGGTCTTCCCTGGTCCTGCAAGCTGAGCTACTTTATGACATCTGATCCCCTCCCTATGTTATTCAGTAGGCCATCTACCAAGATTAATTGTTAACCTAATAAAATTCTGGTGATGAAGAAACCGTCCTCTTGATCACCTTCTTACAAGGCTAACGCCTATTCATCTTTCAGGATCCAGTCTAGTAATATCTTTAGCTAAAAGCTATGCTCAACTGCTACCCCAGGGTGGGCTGGACTTCCTCCACTGGGCAATACCAGTACCTACCTTGCCTTTATAAAGTTCTCTTCACATGGTGTGAGTCCATAATATGTGTGTGGCAGGTCCATCCTTTCAATCCAATGTGCAATCCATGAAGATGGGAAGTGATATTACTGAGCAGAGGAGATCACCCTTCCAAAGCACCTGGATTACCCAGGGGTCTCAATAGCTTTCCTCAGGGAGAAACTTTGTTCCTTGCCACCAATGCAATCTCTATCCATTCTGCTGGGAGACTCTAGGGCATCTACCCAGGATGGACACTAGGCAGGCCTTTCCAAGCCACAGTCTGGGCACAGATATATCATTATGACCCTAGGAAAATGTCCATGGTTGGAATTCCTACCTCTACACTTCTCCTCCTTAAGCATTCCTTCTCAGATGTCTTCCTGTCTGTTCTAAGTGGTACACGGTGGTAAATGCCTCTTGTATAACACTGTGTGGATGAGAGACTCAGGCTGTGTCCCTCAATTGTGTTAATCCTGTGGTATTTTTAATACAGAAGTGACAAGGTGAAGTTTGTGGGGGTTAGGCTAGGTCTAGAGAGTGCCAGGAAGAACACATATTCACATGTAAAAATACTTATTCAGCTGGTAAGGAGAATTTCCTATCCTGCTTGTTGGCATACTACCCACACTGGACGCATGGATGCTGTAGTTTCATTCTGGCTGCTCTTTGTGGTCATCTGCTACCTGGACATTGAAAGCTTGTGGGGTCCAATCTCTCCACAACCTCGCCACCATTTGCCATTTGCTGCTCTGCTGAACTTTGCAAATGTTGTTTGCATTTCTAGATGCTAAGGATTTTAAACATTTCTTCATGTGTTTGTGCCATCTGAATATTTTATTTGGTAAAGTACCTTGTGCCCATTTTGCAATTGGACTTTTTATCTTTTTCTTGTTGAGGTTCTGGAGTATTCTATAAAATTTTAGGAATTAGTCCCTTATCAGATATGTCATTACCAAATATTTTTCCCAGTCTGTGGCTTTCCTTTTTACCCTGTTGGAAAAGTTTTTTGATATACATAAAGATTTGATTCTTAGAAGGTCTAATTCATCTATTTTATTCTCTACTGGTTGTTTGTTTTTCAGGATGCTTGGTAGACTGTTCATATTGTGGATTACTATATTGGAACAAATGAAAGAAATAACTGCTTAAAAAGAATATATGATTGTGTATGACAATAGCCCAGAAAAAGAGGTACATTGCAAAGAGGACTTGGGGAAAAGGAATGGAGCTAAGTGCACAACCATGAATAAATTTTTTTTTCTTTAAGTGAACTGGAGAAGGGAAAAGGGAGGGAGGTGAGTAAAATGTGCAACAATGAATGAGTGGAAAGCTCATTTACCTGTAAACTTTTGTTAAAATCACAATTAAAAAAAAGAAAGAAAGCTTGTGGGACTAGCCAGAGGACGTTAAGCAGAGTGTTTGGGAAGGGGCAGCCTGGATCCCCAAAGAGTATGAAAAAGAGGAATATGTGCACTACCTCTCCCTCTTACACACTCATACACACACTCACATGCACACACACACACACACATACACGCGCGCGCGCACACACACACATTGAAAATTCCCTGTAGCCATCAGCACCATCAACAGCTGGCAAACTAATAATTTAGTAAATTTACAAGCAGAGAGAGTTCTAATAGTGTAGTCATAGGCAATTGTACTGCTAACTGAAAAGGTTGTACCTTCTGGGTACTAAAGTCCACCAGAGGCTCTGCAGAAGAAAATATGGCAGTCTTCCGTGCAACTTACAGCCTTGGAAACCCACTGGCAGGTCAGATATGAATCAGTTCTGACTCAGCAGCATTTGTGACTCTTGTTTAGGTGCCATTAAGTCATATATAACTCATGTCAACCATATGAACAACGAATTTGAATCTTGCTCTATCCTGTGCCATATTCATCATCTCTGATGTACCTAGGCCCATTGTTGTAGTCACTATGTGGCTTTGCTCACAATAGCAAGGAGCTGGAAACAACCTAAGTGCCCATCAACAAACGAATGGATAGAGAGAAGCTGTGGTATATTCACACAATGGAATGCTACACTGCATTGAAAAACAAGGAACTCATGCAATATTATTCAAAATGGGTGCCCTGGAGGAAATCATAAAAGGAAAAATACTGCATGGTGCCACTGTTGTAAATCAGGACTGGCATCAGGGTTGGGGGGAGACTAAGAAAGATGGGTTCAATAATGTATACTGCATTGAAATGGATGAGGGAGAAAACTCTTTCAAAGGGATATGTGATTAGGTATTTTTGTCATGACAGGTGTCTAGAGCGAAGGCTACATGGTGGAGTGGACCTGGGGGAGGGTTTGTAAAACAATGAAAGAATTTTTGTTTCACTTTTACAAGAGGGTAGTGTACTAGAGGGGAGGGTTAGGAGGGGAGGAAATGCAACAATAAATGAATGTAAATCCAAAGTCTCTGTAAATTTTTACTGAAATTAATAATAAATTAAAAAATTTAAAAGAAATTGACAACCTCAAAAAAGGAGGGGATGGCAATAATAACCCCTGATAAAATAGACTTAAGAATGAAAATAATCATAAAAGATGACGGCCATTGTATACTGAATAGAGAGAGGCACAGTAGATCAAAAAGACATGATATTGGTCAGCATTTTTGCACAAAATCATAGACCTGAAAAATATCTAAAACAATGGTTAAAAGAATTGAAAAAAGAAACAGCACTGCAATAGTGGTAAGAGACTTCAACACACCCTTATCACTAAAGCACAGATCAACTCAAAAGAAATTCAACAAAGATGCAGAAGATATAAACTATACAGTCAGGCAACTCAACCTTGTGGATGTATTCAGGGTAATGTACCCAACTAAAACTCAATTCATTTTCTTCTCACATGCACATGGTACATTCTCCTGAATCGATCATATAACAAACCAAGCCTCAACAAATTAAAAAACATTGATATAATACAAAGTATCTTCTCAGATCACTAAGTCATAAAACTAGAAATTAACCACAGGAGAGTGAAGCTTATAAAACCACCCATGTGGAAACTAACACTCTGCTAGAACACAATTGTGTTGTAAAAGAAATAAAGACTAAAATTAAAAAGTTCCTGAAGTAAATGAAAATTTAACATATCAAAACCTCGTAGATGCAGCTAAGGGAGTCCTCAGGGGGAGCAGTAAATAGCAATAGGCACACATAAAAAAAAGAAGAAAGAAGAAAAATCAATGATCTGACTCAACACCTTCATCAAAGAGAAAAAGAACAGCAAACTAAGCCTACAGCCTCTAGAAGGACAAAGTTCAAATCAATGAGATTGAAAAAAGAAAACCAATTGAAACCATCAATAAGACCAGAAGGTGGTTTTCAAAAGGGTCAATAAAATTGACAAACCACTAGCCAACTTAACAAAAGAAGGGAGGAAAAAGAGAAGACACAGATAACATGATAAAAAAATGATAGCGCTGGTATCATAATAGAACCAGGTGAAATTAAATTGATAATATCTGAATACTGTGAAAAGCTACACTCTGATAAAGTTGAAAACTTAGAGGAAATGGGCACATTCCTTGAAACTCATGCCCTGCCCAGATTGACACAGTCAGATGTAGAACACTTAAACAGACCTATCATAAAAAAGAAACTGAGCCAGTCATAAAAAGATCCCCCCACACAAAAAAATCTGCATCAAATGGCTTCACAGCTGAATTCTACCAACCTTTCAGAGAAGTTTTATTTTCCATTTTACTTGAGTTATTTAAACAAATAGGAAAAGAAGGAACACTCCCACAAACATTCTATCATAATATCTTTCATAAACAAAAATCCTTAACAAAATCCTAGCCAACAGAATCTAAAAGCACATAAAAAGATAATTCATCATGACCAAATGGGATTCAGAAGACGTATGCAAGGATGGTTCAACATAAGACAAACAATCAACATAATTCACCACATTAACAAAACAAATAGCAAGAACCATATGATCCTAGCAATTGACGCAAAAAAGGCATTTGACAAACTCTAACACCCCGTCCTGATTAAGACACTCAGCAAAATTAGAATAGAAGGGAATTTCCTCAACATAGTGAAAAGGATATATGAAAATCCAAGAGCCAATACCATTCTCAACAGAAAAAAATTAAAAGCATTTTCTTTGTGAACAGGAACCAGAAAAGGATGCCCACAGTCACCACTTTTATTCAACATTTTATTGGAAGTACTTGCTTGGGCAATAAACAAAAGGATGAAATAAAAGGCAATCCAATCAGCAAAGAGATGGTTATACTATTGCTAAATGCAGATGATATGAAAATGTACACAGAAAACTCTAAGGACTCAATAAAAAACATTTTAGAGCTAGTTGACCAATTTAGTTTAGTGGTAGGAAACAAGATCAATATAAAAAAAAAAAATCAATACGATTCCTTTACAGTAACAAAGAGATTTTAGCGAAGGAAACCAAGAAAGCAATACCATTTACAATAGCCAATCACAAATTGATACAATTGGGAGTGAACCCAACCAGAAACACAAAAGGCCTATACAGAGAAAACTACAAAACATTATTGTGAGATACAATAAAAGACCTAAATAAATGGAAAAAATTTCCATATTCAGGGATGTTTTTATTGTTATGTGCCCTTTCCAGTTGTTAGCAACTCATAGCTACACTATGTACAACAGCCCTATACCCTGCTCTATCCAGTGCCAATCTTATTGTCTCTGACACCTCTACCCCCATTACCCTAGCCAATGAATCTATCTCATAGAGAGTCTTCCTCTCTTGTGCTGTCCCTCCACCCTCTCAAGCATGTTGTCCCTCTCCAATGACTGGTCCCTCTTTGCAACATATTCAAAATATATCAAATGAGAGGGGTCGGAAGATGGAGGTGGAGAGCACAGTGTGAAGAGCCAGAGGGATAGCAACCTGCTTAGAGAGGACACCAGAGAGTACTTTACGCTCCACAGAGACTGACCATCACAGCGTGACGCGAACAGTAGGATTTTGAATCAGAAATTTTGCTAATACATTGTTTTAGACGCTTTAAAACCAGAGCCCTGCCTGCCTGCCCTGCAGCGGTCCCACGGAGGACCCAGCAAAAGCTGGAATCCACTAGCTGAGCTGAGCTGCATTGAGACTCTTCTGAAAGGAAAAAGGTTAGTAGGGAAATCGGCTGAATTCTCTTGAGCCCACCTAAACCTGGAGGGTCTGAGGTGCGGCGTGGACAATAGGAATTGAATCATAACTTTTGTCAAAACTATTAATATTGGAACTGTGGGAACAAAGCCTCACGGACTCAGCAAAAACCGGAAGCCACTAGATGAGCTTCTAAGAGACCCATTTGAAAGGAGAAAACTTAGTGGGGAAATTGGCTTACTTCACTTAAGCTCCACTAAGACCCGGTGGCTCTGTTGCATGACGTGGACAGTAGAAATTTGAATCAGAACTTCTGCTGGAGTGGACTCAGAATGAGCTAATAGCCTCAGTTGCAACCCGGACCACTTTTCGGTTGCACTGCAGATCAGCAAATGGAAGAATTTGCAAGCCGAGCTTCTGAGGGACCCATTTGAAAGGGATAACCGTTGGGGGGAAAGTGGATGATTTTTCTAAAGCTCCACTAAGGCCCAGTGGGTTTGTTGCATGATGGAGACAGTAGGAATTTGAATAAGAACTTTTGATGGATTAGAGTCGGAACTGTACGAAATCACCCTGGGTTGCATTCCGGTCCACATTTCAGTGCGCACTTTGGATCAGCAAAAGCCAGAAGCTGCTGGACCCATTTGAAAGGGGAAAGCTTAGTGGGAAAATTGGC
>NW_006400112.1:271340-275083 GCF_000299155.1 Elephantulus edwardii | reverse complement strand
TTTTTTTTTCTCTCTTTGGAGGGGGAAGCGAGCTGGTGGGGAGGGGTGGGCAGGGAGAAAATTGCGGCAATGAATGAATGGAAATCCAAAACCTCTGTAAAAAAAAAGTAAAAAAAAATATCAAATGAAATTTCAGACCTTGTCTCCAAGGAGCAGCCTGATTTTGCCCTCTAGAGTGAACCTGTTTGTTCTCCTAGCCATTCATGGTATATCACACATCTCTAGCACTACAGCTCAAAGGCATAAATTCTCCTTCTGTCCAGCTTTCTGACTCATAGCAAGTAATCGTGAAGACCATGGCCTGAATTAGGCAAGCCTTAGTCTCCAGACTGACATTGTTTCTCTTCAGCACTTTAGAGAGGTCTCTGGCAGCAGATTTTCCCAATGCAATTTGTCTTTTAATTTCTTGGCTGCTGACACCAAGAGTGTTGATTTTGGAGCCAAGCAAACTGAAGCTATTAAAAATCTCAATCTCTACATCATCTATCATAATGCTGTCAATCAGTCCAGTTGTGAGAATCTTTGTTGTCTTGATGTTCAGCTTCAATCTATATTGAAGGCTGCAGTCCCTGACCTTCTGCAGCAAGCACTTTGGATGCTACTCAGTTTCGGCAAGTAGAGTTGTGTCATCTGCATAAAGCAGATTGTTGATGAATCTTCCTTCAATCCTGATACCACGTTTCTCCTCATAGAACCCAGCCTCCCAGATGTGTTCTGCATATAGGTTGAAAATTTATGAAGATAGGACACGTTCCTGGCTTACATCCTTCCCAGTTTTTAACCATGCAGTATTTCCTTGCTCTCTTTTGATGACTGCCTCCTGGTCTAAGTATAAGTTTTGCATAAGCACTATTAAGTGTTCTGTGATTCCCATTCTCCTCAGAGTTAGCCACAGTTTGTTGTAATCCACATAGTCAAATGTCTTTGCAGAGTCAATGAAACACAGGTAGACATTCCTCTTGTACTCTCTCCTTTCAACCAAGATCTATCTAACATTAGTTATAATATCCCTAGTACCATGACCTCTTCTAAACCCAGCCTGCACTTCTGGCAGTTCTCTGTTGATGTGCTGTTCCAGTCATTTTCAGATAATTTTAAGCAGCATCATGCTTGCAAGTGATATTAATGATATTGTTTGATAAATTCCGCACTCTGTTTGGTCACCTTTCTTTGGAATGGGAACAAATATTGATGTCTTCCAAACAGTTGGCAAGGTGGTTGTCCTCCAGATTTCTTGGCACAACTTGGTGAGCACATCCAGGGAAGTGTCATTTTGTTGAAATATGTCAATTGGTATGTGAGGGGACAGCATAAACCCCATTTTTTATAAAACCCCATTAATACCAGAAGCAGAAGCAGGCCATAAAAATTCTTAGCTTAAGGCAAACACAAATTCCCTGGGTAGAGTCGTATCTGTCCTTGCAAAGCAAAGAATTAACTAGTGTCTATGTGACACAAAAAGAGTAAAGGCAGGCAAAGTAGCCAGCCCATCAAAAGCCGACCCACATGACTGATCCCCCGGTCCACCAACCATGCTCTCAATCTCTCCACCCCTACAGTAGCACCCAGGAAAGCCTTAAAAACAATTTGACAGGGGGACTCGGGGCTTTTCCCCTCGCCACTTTCCTACTGAGGGAGAAAGTCTCCACATGTGGATATTCTCTGGGATAAAGTGCTTTTTTGTATTTACATACGTGTGGATTATTCTTTTGAGGGGCATTTCGTGGGCAGAACAGTAGGCTTTCAATTCCTGGGGCCTTGTTTTTTGCCAATTCTTTCAGAACAACTTGAGCTTCTTCCTTCATCACCATAGGCTCTTGCTCATATATTTTTTTTCCATTAAATTCTTCTGTGTCCACCAATTCCTTTTGGCACAATGAATCTGTGCACTCTTCCCATCTTCTTCTTATGCTTCCTGGATCATTTAATGTTCTGTTCAAAGCATCCTTAAGTATTGCAACTTGAGACTTGACTTTTTTTTCCCAGTTCCTTAAGCTTAAGAAATGCTGAGTGAGTTTTGCATCTTTGATTTTCTGACTCCAGCTCTGCACATTTCATTATATTTTACTTTGTCTTCCTGCACTGCCCTTTGAAATCTTCTGTTGAGCTCTTTAATTTCTTTATTTCTTCCCTTTCCTTTCTCGTCTCTATATTCCAGTGCAATATTCAGAGTCTTTTCTGACATCTATCTTGTTTTTTTAATCCTCTTCTTTCTTTGTACTGACCCCATGCATTTTTGCTGGATAATGTTCTTGATATCCTCCCACAGGTCATATGGTTTTTGCTCAAGGCCACAAACGTGTTCGTGAGATCGTTTTGAAATTCCTGTGGGATAAACTCCATGTCAAATTTTGTGTCCTATGGATTTGATTTCATTTCCCTTAGCTTCAGCTTTAACTTGCATATGAGTAGTTGGTGGTCTGTTCCACAATCTGGACCTGGCCTAGTTTTCACAGCCAATATTGAGCATTCTTTCCACAGAATAATCATCTGATTCCTATGCGTGCTATCAGGTAAAATCCATGTGTATAGCCTGCCATTTATGTTTCTTATAAAAAGTATTTGCAAAGAATAAATTATTGATTGTAAAAAATTCTATCATTCTAACGCCAGCTTCATCTCTGTATCCAAGTCCATTTTTTCCAAATACTGATCCTTCTTCTCTGTTCCCAAAATTTGCATTCCAGTCACCCATTATTATTAATGCATCTTGGTTGCATATTTGCTCAATCTCTGACTGCAACACTTGGTAGAAATCTTCTATTACCTCCACTTTGGCTCTAGTTGTTGGTGCATATATTTGAATGATCATGGTATTCGCTGGACTTCTTTGTATCTATACAAGAAGACTTAATATTGTGAAAATTACTATTCTACCAAAAGCAACCTACATGTTCAACAAAATCCCAATACAGATACCATATTTATTTTTCAAGGAGATTGAAAGGGAAATTGTGAAGTTGGAGATGAAAGAGACCCCGAATAAGCAAAGCACTTCTGAAAAACAAAAATGAGATAGGAGGCATAGCACTCCTTGACCTCAAAACCTACTACATAGTGGTAGTAACAAAAACCGCATGGTACTTGAACAATGACAGGCACATAGACCAATGGAACAGATATAGAACCCAGATGTGGACCCATCTTTCTATAGTCAACTGATATTCATCAAGGAAATAAAACATATCAAATGGGGAAACAACAGTCTTTTCAACAAATGATACTGGCAAAATTGGACTGCAACCTGCAGAAAGCTGAAGAGGATCCACTTCTCCAGCCATACAGGAAAATCAACTCAAAGTGGACCAGAGACCTGGAAATAAAGCCGAAAACCATAAAGTGCATAACAGACAAATGTGGATCAAGCTTAGAAGCCCTAGTCTACGGTATGAAGAGACTTCCAAATACAGTCAGAAATGCACAATCTAAAGAGGATAAAAATTGATGAATGGGACTTTCTAAAGATTAAATCTCTGTACTCACCAAAACCTTTTTCCAACAGAGTGAAAGAAAATCTACAGACTGGGAACAAACATTTTTCACAACAAAAGTTTACATAATACTCCTAGGCATCCAGAACAAAAAGAATGATAACACAATTACAAAATGGGCAAAAGACATGGAAAGTCTTTTCACAGAGGAGCATATTCATAAGCAAACAGAAACACGAAGAAATGTTCAAATCACTGACAATAAGAGAGATGCAAATCAAAACCATAATGAGATACTATCTTACCCCAGTA
>NW_006400112.1:263138-268630 GCF_000299155.1 Elephantulus edwardii | reverse complement strand
TCCTTGTCTTTTCATCTCCAGAGTAATATATCATATGGTCATCAGACTCAAAATGCCCCATGCCAGTCCATCTCATCTCTCCAATACCTAATAGATTAACAAAAAGGGCAACCTAGGTAGAACCATCAAGTATGAAAACACAAGGGAGGAGGAACAGCTGTAAGCAAACCCTAGTGATTGGTACATGGAATATGAGAGCCATGAATGAAGGAAAATTAGAAATTGTTAAGAAAATTAGCAGGATAGCAAGTAATAAATGTTGGAGAGATGTTGTGTTGTTGATTGCCTTCATGTCGAGTATGACTCATAGTGACCTCATGAACAAAAGGCCTGAAGCCCCTCTGCAACTATCAACATTTATCAAAGTTCATATGGTTTCTGGAGATTAGTAATTTAGGAAGTGGATGCTACTACTGCTTCCAAACCTGTCATAATATGTTATTGTTTTTATATGCCATTGAATCACATGTGATGTACAGCTACTCTATGTACAGCAGCTCTGAACTCTCCCCGTCATGAGCCAGTCTCACTAAATCTGACACACCAACCCCCATTGCCCAAGTTACTGTTTCAATCCATCTCATCCTGAGTTTCCCTCTCCTGCACTGTCTGTTCACCCTTTTGAGCATGATGTAAGTGAGACGGATCTTCAAAATCCTAGCCTTCAAGAAAAGACTTGGCTTCACCCTCTCCAAGACAGACAGGACCTCTTATATATTGTTGGTGGAATTATAAAATGGTACAACCACTCTGGAAGGCAATATGGCATTTCCTCAAAAAGCTTAACATACCAATGTTCATAGCAGCATTGTTCACCATTGTAAGAACATGGAAACAGCCAGGATGTCCCACCACAAATGAATGGATTGAGAAGTTATGGTACATTCATACACTGGAATACTATGCAACAGGCAAGAGCAATCATTTTGTAAATTACTACCTAACTTGGAAGGGACTGGGAAGCATTATGCTGAGTGAACTAACTCAGTCCCACTGTATAAAACCATTATTATCAAATGAGTATAAGAATCCAAGACAGGTGGGATAGTGAAAATAGAAAGGTGAGGACAGGGTGAGGGGGCGGGTAGGGTGTTATTCATAGGCTTGCACAATTCAGTGGGTGGATAGGATGAAGGAAATGAGAAGGATCTTTTTTGAAAAAGAATGTGTTGAAATTTTGCAAATAAATCAGAATAAAACTAAAAAATAAAATAAAACAATAACAAAAAAGCTGAACATAGAAATTTAATATGACCCAGCTATTCCACTGTTTGGAATATATACTGAGAAAATGAGAACAGAGGCACAAGCACAGACTTGTACACCAATGTTTGTAGCAGCACTATTCACCATAGCAAGAAGATGAAAACAGCCCAAATGTCCATCCACAATGGAATGGATTGAAAAATTATGGTACATTCACACAATGGAATATTATGTAGCATTTGGGAACAATGATTTTGTAAGTTACAACCTAACTTGGGAGGTACTGAAAAGCATTATGCTAAGTTTACTTACAGTCTTATAATGACAAATACTGAAAAGATCATTATTGTAGAAAGAGTACTTGGATCCAGTTTGAATGGTGGACGAAGGCATGGGTAAAGGAAAAGGGAAAGATCCAGTGTGGAAAACAATGTACATGAATATTGTAAATAAACTGGCATTAAAGATAATTCATAGTGACCAACTGGGGTTCATAACAGGTATACAAGGACAGTTCAACAACAACAACAACAACAACAACAACAACACAATCAACATAATTCACTATATTAAAAAAGAAAATAAGAACCATGTGATCTTAGGAATTCATGCAGAAAAAGCATTTGACAAAATCCAATACCCCTTCCTAATGAAGACACTCAGTAAAATAGGAATAGAAACAAATTGTTTCAACATGGTGAAAAGTATATTTACAAAATCATGAGCCAATATTATTCTCAATGGAGAAAGCCCAAAAGCATTTTCTTTGCAAGCAGGGACCAGACAACGATGCCTAGTGACACCACTTCTATTCAATATTGTATTGGAAGTATTTGCTTGGGCAATACAAAGAGAAAAGGAAATAAAAGGCATCCAGATGAGCAAAGAGATAATGAAGCTGTCGCTATAGGTAGATGATATAATAATGTACCAGAAAACATGAAGGACTCAACAACAACAACAAAAATGTTAGAGCTAGCTGACCGATTTAGTGGAGTGGCAGGATATGAGACCAATATCCAAAAATCAGTGATGTTTCTCTACAGTAGCAAAGTGAACTCAGAGAAGAAAACCAAGAAAGCAATACCTTTTTCAATTGTTTTTGTTACATGCCATCAAGTCAAGTACTACTTATAGCAACCCTATGAAAAAAAGATCTGGATCTTGTTCTATCCTGTGCCATCTCCACACTTCTTGACACAAAAGAACCGACTGAAGCAGTCACCCTGTCAATCCACTTAGTCGAAAATCTTCCTCTTCTTTAACGACCTTCCATCCTTCCAAGCATCATGTCCTTCCCCAAGGAATAGTCCCTCCTAGCAACATGCCCAAAGTATGTGAGGTGAAGCCTTGTCATTCTTGCTTCCAAAGAGCACTCCAGCTACACCCTCTCCAAGACATATCTGTTTGTTCTCTTGCGTGCCCATGGGATGTTCAGTGCTCTTCTTCAACACCACAGCTAAAAGGCATCAATTATTTTTCTGTCATCTTTGTTCATTGTCTAGCTCTCAGATGCATAGCAAGTAATTGGAAAGACCATGGCCTGAATCAGATGTACCTTGGTTCTCACCTGACATCAGTCCTCCTCAGTAATTTGGAGAGGTCCTTCACTGCAGATTTTCCCAGTGTAATGTGTCTCCTTATTTCTTGACTGCTTGTACCAAGGGTGATATTTGTGAATCCAAGCAAGAAGCTGTTGACAGTTTCAAATCTCCTCTCCATCCATCATGAGGCTGCCTATTAGTCAAGTGGTAAGAATCTTTGTCTCCTTGACATTTAAATGCAATCCATACAGAAGGCTGAACTCCTTGATCTTCTGCAACAAGTGCTTCAGGTCCTCCTCACTTTCAGAAAGCAAGTTTGTGTCATCTGCATTACAGAGGTTATTAATGAGTCTCCTTCCAATCCTGATGTCCCACTCCTCTTGATCAAGTCCAGCTTCTTGAATAATTTGCTCAGCATATGGATTGAATAGGTATGGAAATAGAGTACAACCCTGATACACTTCCTTCTTAATAGTAAACTATGCATTGTTCCCCTGTTGTGTTCTCACAAGAGCCTCCTGGTCTAGGTTGAGGTTTCACATGAACACAATTCAGTTCTCTTGGATTCACATCCTTCTCAATGTCAGTCACAACGTGTTATGATCCACACAGTTAAATGCCTTTGCATAGTCAATAAAGCATTAGATTATATTGTGGAAAGCAATATGCTCTACACCAGGCCTACTGCTTAAACCCATAACAGTAACCAAATTAAGATTTGGTCAAACAACTGAGAATATACTAGGAAAGCTGACATAAAATTAGCCATCATATTCACATTGGAGTTTATAAAGAAGATGATCTCTCATTGTGCTAGTAAGCCCTGTGAAAACTGGGAACCCTGTATCCCAGAGGCAGCCATGAGGATTTATTTTAGGGAAAACGTTGGATCTAGCTTTATGCCAGTGGCAGTCAAGGTATCATTAGGGAGAGGTACTTTTTCCATCCATACCTTTGTGGGCACTACTTCTCCTCGGGTCGTGAAAAAACAGTATCTTTGTATTATGGCTACATAGACATATTATCAGATGAACAAGAAAACAAAGAACATGTAGCCAAAAATGGAAGAAGAAAAAATATTGCAGAAGCAAATCTGTAAGTTAATAATAATTACATCTTTAAAGGGTTTTATACTTTTTATGTTGCTTGTTAGCTTATTTATAATTTGCAATTTATAATGCTTCTTATCTCATTTAAAATGAATATTCACATCTATTCCTACTTCTGTACTTATACTTCTGTGTTCATCTTTTAAGGAGCTCATAAACTTTGAAGAGAAACAGCATCAGATAGCATGTTATTCTTTGTACACAGGGTGACAATGAGTCGGAGCCAGCTCGATGACACTGAATGACAAAGGAGCCAGCAGGGGGTGAGCTCCCACTGCCTCAGACAACGGTAGTCCAGGGGTCTCTCAAACACTTGACAACTCATGGAAATAGGACCTCACCTGAATGAAATGGACTCTGTCTGCCAGGGTCTCTCCACTTCACAGCACAGCACAGAAGGCAGCCTTACTAACTTAGGAGACAAATTTTTCTTGCTGGGCACTTTGGAGATGGAGGGCAGTGCAGGGAATAGGCACAGTCTGATCTGAGTTTGAGTTTTGTCTCTGACATGTGACTGCATGACCTTGTACGATTCTGAATAATTCTGACCTCCTACCCCAGATATCAAAGTTACAGATTGGCTGCCAAGTCAGGGATATGGTTTTGGAGATTTCTGCTTTAGAAGTGGCTTTCTATTGTGAAGTACAGGGTGGTATTCCTACTTACATTTTAAGTTTGCATTTGGTTGTTGGTCTAAATCAGTATAAGTTTCCCTGGACAGTCCTTGAGGCCTAAGTCTCTATCTGCCAGCTGCCTAAATGCAGTTTCTTGTAGCACCTAGCACCACCTTTCATAAGCACAAATCTGACTCCAGGGTGGGCTTGATCCAGCCCTCTGTATATAAAAGTATATAATATTTCTTAATATAAGTCATTCTTGACATCTTTATCAGTAGTTACCTTTAAGTCAAGCATTGTAGATTCAACTCTAAAAAAGGTATTTTTATGTTAAAGTAATTATTGCCATTTTGAAAAGATTGTGTGAATTCACAGTGAGGGGCTTGAAAGGCCTTAAGATCTATGGTAAGAAATTGTGCCGCAAACCCAAAGGTGTGTGGTTTGAATCTATCAGCTGCTCCATGGGAGAAAGATGGGATCCTCTGAAAACCCTCTGGAGGGTCAGCTATGGGTCAGTTCCAATTTGATGGTACACAACAACAACAGTGGAGAAGAATCTCCTTTTGATAAGTAATGCACATCTAGATGCCATCACAAGGTATAAATAGTAGCTTCTTCCAACATTCACTATATAAGGAAGCTGGTATATGGGATATGAGGTCCACTTTACTTGAGAAAACAACTGTTTTGGTATTTATAAATGTTTCTCAGCAAAAAACAAACAAACAAACAAAAACAACAACCAAAGCCCTTGCTGTTCTGTTTTTCTCCAAAAATTGAGTACAATTTCCATTAACTGTTTCATGTTCTGTGGAAAGCTTTGGGGGAAAAAAAATTAAAGTGACATATAATCTGGGTATCAGGGAACAGAACACTCTGTGAACTCAGCAAATAAGCTTAGATTTTAAAAGTATTTCTACGCCACAACAAGATAAAGGTAAATAATCCAATAGAAAAATGAGCACAGGATATGAACAGACACTTCACCGAAGAAGACATTCAGATGGCTAACAAGC
>NW_006400112.1:260976-262808 GCF_000299155.1 Elephantulus edwardii | reverse complement strand
TATATTTAACACTATTTGACTTCGTTTTCTTAGTATTAATAATTATTTTGCTAGCCGGAACACTATGCCAACCTCAAAGAGACCTAGGAAGAGCAACAGTCCGTCAGCCACCATGGAACTCCAGAGCAGCAATGACTACCTGCCACTGTGTGACCCCCCCCTGCAGCCAGCGCCTGGGTGAGCCCCACCACACAGGGTGCCACTGCATAAACCCCCAGCAGTGCCCTGCCTCTTGGTGGTAGTGTCTAAGCCCTGTGCTCCTTTGTCCCCCCAGTCCATTGCTTCCCCCCACTTCCCCACAACCAGGAACCTCAGCCCCCACCACAGCCCTGTGACCTCAGGGCACCACCACGGATCCAGTCATTACCCGGAGCTATCAGCCAAGCTGCTGTGGAACTAATCTGGCAGGAGAAAGGCCGATAGAATCCTGGCTGTGTTTGCTCGGGCATTGCTGATTACCTGGGAGAGCACCTAAGGGTGTGCCCACTGGTGAGGAATTTGTCCAAGCTCTCTTGGGCTACACCAACTGCCCAAAACAAGCCAGACACTGGCTGACTTCTGCAGACTCTGCAGACCAGCCAGAGGCTAGTGGGTCTGTGGGAATTTGACCTTGACTTTTCAGATCCTGTTGGATCCAGGACTCTGCTGGAGCAGGGGCTGTTGTGTGAGCATGCCTACATAAGTGCCACCAGGAAGGGAACACTGAGAAAAACATTGGGTAAAAAACAGACAGAAGGAATTTGAGTAGGGACCCCAATTATGAGCACACTGAGACAGCAGAGGTTTGAGCAAGGTCCCCCAAGTGTTTGACCTACCCTTGTGATCTTCTCAAGGCTGTGCCTGCCTCACCCCATTTGGCTCCACACCAGTGCCTACACGTCTGGGCAATCAACTTGCCTTAAATCGGGAGCACCTTGACCTGTCTTACCAAAAAGAGATTGCCTTCGCAGGCTCTGAACTGACATTTATCTGAAGTCAGAAGTCCAGAGAAACGCAAAAAACCAGTAGCTGCCCAACTGATCTCAAGAGCATTGTTTTCAGAAAACAATCCCACACAATACACAAACTATCCCACACAATACACAAGAGCAAAGCAAGATGTCACTCAAAGGGTGACACAGTATCAGTGGATTCACTGAAGCCAGAAAGTCTAATAGAACTTTCTGACAGAATTTAAAAGAGGAGTGACTGAATATATCCAATGGATGAAAGACAAACTTGATCAATTACAGGATAGTACAAGCAAAAACCAGGAGGAGCTAAAAAAACAAACAATGCAGAACATTGCAGAGAAAACAAATGAGGCATTAGCGGCCCTGGAAAAATAAGAATCCACAGTTCAAAATATAAGGTCTAATGTTTCAGAGGCTGTCAACATGATGGAGGGACATATGAGCAGAGTTGAAGAGATGGAACACAGTATCAGTGAAACTGAAGAAAGAATTGTCACCACTGATCTCCTAGACCAAAAAGCAGACTCAAAAAAGAAGGAAAAAGAAGAAAACCTAAGAATAATGTGGGACACCATCAACAGAAATAACATAAGCATCATTGGAATCCCAGAAAAGGAAGAATAAAGTAAAGGCACTGAAAAAGTTGTGGAGGAATCACTTGAGGAAAAACTTCCCAGGCATAATGAAGAATTAGAGAATATGTATTCAGGAAGCTCAGCGAACACCATATACATTAGACCCAAAAGAAAAATATCAAGGCATATCATAGTTAAATTTTCCAGAACCAAAGATAAGGAGAGAATCCTGAAAGCAGCAAGGGAGAAACAAAGAGTAACCTATAAGGGAGAGCAGGTAAGATTAAGTACGAATTTCTCAGCA
>NW_006400112.1:258326-260556 GCF_000299155.1 Elephantulus edwardii | reverse complement strand
CCAGAAAAAAGCAGGAGTAGCCATATTAATCTCTGATAAAATAAATATCAATGTAAAAACCATCACGGAAGATAAGGAAGGTCACTACAAAATGCTGAAAGGGTCAATAGAACAAGAGGACATAACAATAATAAATATCTATGCACCAAATGAAATACCAGTAAAATACATAAAACAAACATTAATAAAGCTAAAAAAGGAAATAGACAACACTACTATAGTGCTGGGAGACTTCAATACACCCCTCTCAAAAAAAGATAGAACTACCAGAAAAAAACTCAGCAGAGATATTGAAGAATTAAACCACACAATAAGCCAACTTGCCTCATGGATATTTATAGACTAATGCACCCCAAAAAAGCACTGTATACCTTCTTCTCCAATGTGCATGGACCATTCTCTAGAACAGATCACATTTTAGGTCACAAGGCAAGCATCAATAAATTCAAAAACATAGAAATAATACAAACCATCATGTCAGACCATAATGCTACAAAATTAGAAATTAATAATAGGATGATAAAGGAGAAAAAAACCATACATTTGGAAGCTGAACAACATTTTGCTTGAACATGACTGGCTAGTAGAAGAAATAAAAAATGAAATTAAAAAGTTTCTTGAAACTAATGACAATGAAAGTACTACTTGCCAAAACCTCTGGGAAACAGCCAAAGCAGTAATCAGAGGTCAATTTATAGCAATAAGCAAACACATCAAAAGACAGGAAAAATAGTTTATTGTCTCTGTAACGCAATATCTCCAGCAAATTGAAAAAGAATAGCAAGAAAACTTGACACCCTTTAAAAAACCCCTGAAATTATAAAAAAGCTAGAGCAGATATAAATGAAATAGAAAGCAGAAAAAACAATTGAAACTATCAACAAAACTATGAGTTGATTCTTCGAAAAGTTCAATAAAATCGATAAATCACTAGCAAAATTCACAAAAGAAAAGGGGGAGAAGACACAAGTAATTCGAATAAGAAATGAATCAGGCAACATCACAACAGACCAAACTAAAAGAAAAAAGCTAACATTAGAGTACTATGAAAAACTATACTCAAACAAATATAAAAATTTAGAGGCAATGGACAAATAATTAGAAAAACACAACCTACCTTAACTGACACAAACTTTCTGAAATTGAACATCAGAACAGACCCATTACAAAAGAAGAAATTGAAAAGGTAATACAGCAAATTCCAATCAAAAAAAGCCCTGGACCAGTTGGTTTCACAAGTGAATTTTATCAAACATTCAGAGAAGAACTGTTACCAGTTCTACATAATCTATTTCAAAAATCCTGAATAAAATACTGGTAAATAGAATCCAACGATACATAAAAGAAATAATTCACCATGACCAAGTGGGATTCATAACAGGTACGCAAGATGGTTCAACATAAGGAAAACAATTAATATAATTCATCACATTAACAAAGCAAAGAACAAGAACCACATGATCCTATCAATTGATGCAGAAAAGGGCTTTGACAAAATCCAACAACTTTCCTGATGAAAACGCTCAACAAAATAGGATTAGAGGGGAATTTATTCAACATAGTAAAAAGTATTTATGAAAAGCCAAGAGCCAACTTTGTTCTCAATGGAGAGAGGTTAAAGGTATTCCCTTTAAGAACAGGAACAAGGCAAGAATGCCCACTATCACCTCTCTTATTCAATATTGTTTTGGAAGTATTAGCAATAGCAATAAGACAAGAGAAGGAAATAAGAGGTATCCAAATTGGCAACGAGGACGTAAAATTATCCCTCTATGTGGATGACATGATAGTATACTTAGAAAACACAAAAGACTCAGCAAGAAAATTATTGGACACAGTGGACCAATTTAACAAAGTGGCAGGATACAAGATCAACATACAAAATTCAGTTGGATTTCTCTACAGTGACAAAGAGAATACAGAGCCAAAACTAAGAAAAAGAATACCTTTCACAATAGCTAATCACAAGATTAAATACTTGGGAATAAATTTAACCAGAAGCACAAAGGACCTATTCAAAGAAAATTACAAAGCATTACTACAAGAAAAAAAAAAGAGATATTGAGAAGTGGAAGAATATCCCTTGCTCATGGATAGGAAGACTCAATGTTGTGAAAATGACAATACTACCAAACGCAATTTACACATTTAATGCAATCCCAATACAAATACCAATCCCATTCTTCAACGAGATGGAAAAGGCAATCTCCAGTTTTGTTTGGAATGGAAA
>NW_006400112.1:257667-258226 GCF_000299155.1 Elephantulus edwardii | reverse complement strand
TTAATGCAATCCCAATACAAATACCAATCCCATTCTTCAACGAGATGGAAAAGGCAATCTCCAGTTTTGTTTGGAATGGAAAGGAGCCCTGAATAAGCAAAGCTACACTGCCATAGTGATAAAGACAGCATGGTAATGGTACAATAACAGACAAATATCGATGGAATAGAATTGAGAATCCAGAGATCAGCCCATCTATCTATGGTCAACTGATTTTTGACAAGGAGATGAAATAAGTCAAGGGGGAAATGACAGTGTTTTTAACAAATGGTGTTGGCAAAATTGGGAAAGTATCTGCAAAAGACTCAAGCAAGACCCACACCCACTTCTTACACGAAAACCAACTCAAGGTGGATCATGGGCCTAGGACTAAAACCAAGGACTATAAACTTCATTACTGAAAAGCTAGGAACAACACTAGAAGTCCTAATCCACAACATAAATAGTCTTCCATGTATCCTGAAAAACCTACAACCAGGAGAAGATAAAGTAGAGGAATGGGATCTTCTAAGACTCAAATCCCTAGGCACATCCAAAAACTTCTCCAACAGGGTAAAAA
>NW_006400112.1:255795-256898 GCF_000299155.1 Elephantulus edwardii | reverse complement strand
GGGACTGACCTTGGGGTTGGGAAAGACTGAGTAAGATGGGTTCAATAATGTTTACTGCACTGAAACAGAGAAAGAAGAAAACTGTTTAAAAGAGATATGTGATTAGGTATTTCTGTCATGACAGGAATCTAGAGTGATGACTACATATTGGAGTGGACGTGGGGGAGGGTTTGTAAAACAATGAAAGTACTTTTCTTTTACTTTTCCAAGAGGGTGGTGTTCTGGGGGGGGAGGCTTGGGAGAGGAGAAATGTGCAACAATGAATGAATGGAAATCCAAAGCCTCTATAAATTTTTACTGAAATTAATAACAAATTTAAATTAAAAAAATAAGTTAGAGTAAGGAAGGCAATGGATTTATAACTGCTCATGCTAATAACACTATATCGTGTCATGGAGGAGTAATAGTGGAAATGTATCCACATTTACAATATTCCTCTCACCAAAACCATTTACGGAAAATAGGAACTGCATTGGAACATGTATCTCTGGATTGGAAATTATCATATTGTTAATATTTCTAAACTTAAGCTTAAAAGATTATAATGTTCAAAATTATTTGTTATATGTTTGTTTAAATTTTTCCCTCTTTTAACAACTGGAATCTAGAGGGAAGAGAAAAGACCAGAGAATGGCCAAAATTATTGGGGCAGCTATTGCTGCCAGTTTAGGGCCTGTGTCGGGAAAAAGAAGTTTTACTCCTAAACAGTGCCACTCAAAGGTAATAAGGAAGGTCAGAATAGCTTCCACTGTGGAAAGCTGGGCCATTTCAGTAGACAGTGTCACAGATGAGAGCCACAGATAGGCAAAGGAGTAGAGAGGGAAGCTCCCACTCACTTCCTTTAAGTTGTGGATTTGAAGGACACTTGGCCAAGGGTGGCCTACATCAGGTCCTCGTGGCTGACAGGACTGACAGGCCCCAGCTCCCAGCTGGAAACAAAGGAAGACGCTTCAATGATTTAGGTCCTCCCAGAAGAGGTGTGGGTGAGCATTAACGTTACTGGTAAGTATATTCGTTTTCTCCTGGGCACAAGAGCCTACTATTTGGTCCTAAAAGCCTTCTGAGGTCCCAACTCTTCTCACTATTTCTTAGTTGTTGGAATT
>NW_006400112.1:243309-253582 GCF_000299155.1 Elephantulus edwardii | reverse complement strand
CACTGTGGCAATTGGACATTAAAACAGACTTTCAAGTGGGAAAAAAGAGGAACAAACTGGGGAGGAGGGTAGAGAAAATAGTGCAACAATGAATGAATGGAAACCCAAAATCTCTGTAAATGTTCATTAAAATTAATAAAATTTAATCAAAAAGTTTCACATAAACATAAAAACATAAAAAACATTTATTTTGCTAAGACAGATCTATTCCACATTTAATATAAAATTAAATTAAACGGTTATAACCACATTTCTTTTCTTTCTTTTTAAAAAAAATACTGATTTACATACAAAGTTCATAAAGTTTGTATACATAGATTTTCTGCTTTCCTTTACCCACCCCTCCCTACACTCATCAAATTGTAAGACCCTATGATTAACCAACCCCACCACACCCCACAGGATCCTCATACTCATTCTACAATAATGGTCTTACACAGTATTTGTCTTTATGAGACGGAGTTAGCTCACTTAGTATAATACTTTCCAGTTCCTCCAGTGTTAGGAAGTAATTTACAAAAGCATTGCCTCTGCATGGTGCATAGTTTTTCATTGTGCAAATGTATTATAATTTCTCAATCCATTCCATTTTGTTTGGGCATTGGGGATGTTTCCATGTTCTTTCAATGGTGAATAACACTGCTATGAACATTGGTGTACAAGTCTCTATTTGTGCCTCTATTCCCATTTTCTCAATGTATTTTCCAAGCAGTGCAATAGGTGGGTCATACGGAATTTCTATATTCAGCTTCTTAAAAACTGTCTTCCAAAGTGATTGTACCATTTTACAATCCCACCACAACACTTATTTTTTAGGCCTATTTCTCCATCAGTTAACAAAGAGTGGTCAGGATAGCCTATCTTCCAGGACTGCCCTAGTAATAAGCCCAAATGTCCCTGAACACAGATAACAGCCCTGATCCTTGGGTCTTTGCACTATGTCTTTCCTTCTTACCTTTTTTCTCCTTTCTTCTCTTCTGTCTACCAGGAACATTGACAGAGTTTGATGCAAGAACAATGATTGGAGTTTTTATTCTTCAGATTACTGTAATTTAGAGATAAGAAATTAAATAAGCACATATATACATGTATATATAAGTTTAATGACAAAAAGAAAAGAAAATCTGGGCAAAGGAATAGAGTGTTCCTAAATCTTTTCAGCCTGACCACTGTCCTGTGTATATAGTTTTCTCTTCTTATCCCAGCCTCACAGATCCAGCTGCCCTTTCATGTCTTCATCAACCAGGTTGAAGCACTTAGAAAGCTAATGTGCAAACAAGGGTTCTAAGGGACCTGATGTGCATATCATGGCTTTTAAGAAGAATCATTGCCTTTGAGTTGTGATTCTTGAGAAGAGTACTACATAGTCTATGGACTACCAAAAGAACAAACAAATATGGCTTGAAAGAGGGTACAGTCAAGATTCCCCTTAGAAGGGAGGATGGTAAAACTTCATCTTACATAATTTTGGCCTTGCTGTTAGGAAGGGCCAGTCTTTAGAAAATGAGATCATGTTTGGAAATGTAGAGGGTCAGTAAAGGAGGGGAAGACCCTCAACAAAATGGATTGACACAGTGACTATAACAATGGGTTCAAGTGTGGCAGAAATGTTGAAGATGGTGTAAGATAGGGAAGAGTTTGGATTTGTCACTTATAAGGTTGTCATGAATGACCAACTTGACAGCACCTAACAACACAATAATAACAAAGTTTCAAATCAGGAAAGGTGTGAATCAGGGATGTATTCTTTCTCTTATACCTGTTCAATCTCTATGCTGAGCAAATCATTAAAGATGGATTTTATGAAGAGAAACATAGCATCAAGATCAGAGGAAGACTCATCCACAACTTGTGTTATGCAACTGACATAATTTTGTTTGGTGAATGCAAGAGTCTTGAAATGCTTGCCACAGAGGATCAAAGACTATAGTTTTCAATATGGGTTACATCTCAACACCAAGAAAGCAATAATTCCCACCATCAGACCAATAGACAACACCATGGTAGATGGAAAAAAGATAGTAGTCAACTATTTCGATTCACAATCAATATGATTGGAACCAACAGTCAAAAAATCAGAATATTTGTTACAATGAGGAAAATCTGTTGTCAAGAACCTCTACAAATGCTGTGGAACAATGGCATAAGCTTAAAGATGAAGGTGCACATAATTCAAGACATGATTTATTCAATTATTTGTTATGTATCTGAAAGTTGGACAGTAACTACAGATGACAGAAAAAGAACTTGAGGTAATGGAGAGAGTACTGTATATTCCATGGATTGCCAAAGCACAAACAAATAAGTCTTGGAAAAAGTGGAACAAGGAATGAAGCTTCATCCCACATACTTTGGGCATGTTGTTAGGAAGGACTTGTCTTTGAAAAAGATCATCATGCTTGGAAAGGTAAAGGACCAGCAAAAGAGAGAAGACTGTCAATGAGGTAGATTGACATAATTACTGTAACAATGGGCTTGAAAGTATAAGAGATTATGAGGATTGTACAGGAAAGAGAAATCTCAGATCTGTTGTTCATAGAAGCACTATTAGCCATCAACTTGACAGAAGCCAACACCGTCAACAAAACCTAATGTTTTTCCACAACATAAACAGTCTTCCAAGCATCCTGGAAAATCTACAACCAGGATAGGATAAAATATATGAATGGGACCTTCCAAGAATTAAATCCCTATGCACATCCAAAAACTTCTCCAACAGTGTAAAAGGGGAAGTCACAGATTGAGGGAAAAAATATTTGGTAATGACATGTCTGACAAGGTACTTATATCTAGAATGTATAAAATACTCGAGCACCACAACAAGATAAAAGGAAATAACCCAATTGGAAAATGAGCACAGGACATGAACAGACACTTCACCAAAGTAGACATTCAAATGGCAAACAAACACATGAAGAAGTGTTCAAAATCCCTAGCTTTAAGAGAGATGCAAATCAAAACGATGATTCTCACCCCAGTAAGAATAGCAAAATTTAACAGAACAGCAAACATCAAATGCTAGTGAAGTTGTGGAGAAACCGGAACCCTTATTCACTGTAGTGGAAGTGTAAAATGGTGCAGCCACTATGGAAGGCTGTATGGCGCTTTCTCAAAAAGTTGCAAACAGAAATACCACTTAACCCAGAAATTCCACTACTGGGAATTTACCCTAAAGAAACTATAACTGCTACCTAAACAGATATATGCACACCCATGTTTATTGTGGCTTTGTTCCCAATAGCAAAGAGCTGGAAATAACCCAAGTGCCCATCAACAAACAAACGAATAGAGAAGCTGTGGTATATTCACACAATGGAATACTATGCTGCGTTGAAAAGCAAGGAACTCATGAAATATTATGAAAAATGGATGACCCTGGAGGACATTATGCTGAGTGAAATAGCTCAGTCACAAAAAAGGGGATCTGACTTCAACCCATTTTTACCAGGAGAGCACATACCAGAGAACCTAGGACAAGACCTAGGCTGTAACCCTTAATGTTGGTGTCCTCAGGGTACTGTAGTTCAATAGTCTTTGAGGGAATAAAGAGAACCAAAGACATGTAAAAATAATACTAGAGCAATAACATGGCTGTTATAATTAGCCCAAGTTTAGACCACATATCATTTGATATCCAAATTGTGCTTGCTCTGGGACAAGGTTTTCCATCCATCACGTGAAGACCGGGATTCTTGTCTTTCTAGGCTATGTTAAGAATTAATATAATGATCACTTAAGTCAGAAAATGGTAATGGTTGTACACAACAGTATTAGCAGCAGGAAGCAGTACAAAGATGAGTCATTTCCTTCTTTGGCATCCACACCACCAGACACAGTTGCAGGGGTGTGCTGGATCAACATGTTAGAAGCTCTGCTCTGATGAGACAACTTACTAAGTAAGAAGATATTTTCTCAGGCTGCCCACCTACCATGGACTGTTTACGTGAATGTCACAGCCCTAAAATGCATTACTGGAGGCTATGAGGTTCCAATACAATTCTTTTTTCCAGTGCCACATTGTTCTATCCATAATTAGTGCAAGTTTCCATAAGGGTCCCAAGGAGAGTGTAGGCAGGGATGGTGAGCTGGTTTTGTTAGTTTGAGGCATTCTGTGGAGCCTCTGCAGCTGGCCCAGTGGTCCAACTCTCATTCCTGGCTCTTGCCCTTTCCAGTCTTTGGGCTCTCATTAAAGGATTGTCTTGCTATCTTTTCCTGAAGCTCTTCCTGAAGCACCTCCAACCCGGTGCCTTATCACTGAGGTCTTGGGTCTTGAGTGAGCAGAAATTATGAGCTGTCATGCACTAATTACAATCTTAAGGTCAAGCATGTGGTAAGGGAGGCACAGATTTCCTTCTTTCTCTCCACCCCAGTGCTAACAGGATGTTAACAGCACAGCCACAGACGTGCTGAGAAAGGACATATTACCAAGAGGCCCATGAGAGTGTTCATAATTATCATTATCTGCTGAGCCTCAGGACAGATAACAGGTCCTTCCAAACCCAGTGCTGGGGATAGCTCCTCTATCAAAGAAGATGTGGCTGTGGAGCCTGAAGTATGCTAGAGAAATACTTCCAGCAGCAACTGGACTATCGTGCCATTTGTCCTCTGAGCCAAGAGAAGGAGCCTGTTTATCACAATCATTCATGTGTTTATCACAGCATGTGTGGAGATTACAACATACAAATGGTTTAGTACAGCTCTGAGTATCTATGTCACAATAATTTTAGAAACAGGCAAATTCTGAAATAGCTAAACAGATAACGAAGAGACAAACAACCTCCATCTGGCTTCCACTCTTATTTGTTGATCAGACTTTTGGCCCACTTGACTGAACATTCTTTAAAGGCATCAGTTTCCTCACTTTTATCCCTCTGTACCCAGATTCTGCACAAAGTGGTGAGTGAGTGATGCTCACTCTTGTACATAAATGAGGGAACTAATCAGTATGTCCTTTCTCCTCTCACATTTACATATCTTTCTTTGGCCCTGAAGGTCTCAGTCCCAAACAGATGGGATAAGGACTCCTGCTGATGTTGAGATCTGTGATTTTAATATCAATGGTGGGAATTCCTGCAGGGAAATCACTCATATGCTCAGGGACTGGATGTAAAGTTTCCCAGGACCAAAGCAGGGATTGCTTGGGTGCCAGTCTACCAGAGCAGGTTGGGCCAGGTGGTGCTGCATGGAGAAGAATGATGAGACTCACTACCAACTCTGCACTAGGGAGGAACCCTCAGTGTACACACAACTGGAGATGTGGTCAGCTGTGTCCCATGGCTGTGCATCCATGTAGCCGGCCTCTCAGTGTCCAAGACACTCTTCTGCCTTCCTTTGGATCTCTAGAGTAGGTAGGGCTAACAAATGAGGACAGCTCATGGTGCAATCTAATCATTCTCTAAGGAACCTTCCTCTGCCTGTTCTCAGTATCTTGTAGCCTTGCAAACATACATTTCCTCCTCTATTGCCAACTGGTTTTGAAGTTCAGGTCACATAGACTCAAGGTCATATTTTGGTTCCCGTGGAGTTTATTTAATTTCCCTTGGCTTCAGCTTAAACTTGCATATCAATAGTTGGTAGTCTGCTCCACAACCAACATCTGGCCTAATCTTCCCAGCTGATATTGAGCTTCTCCAGCAGTTCTTTCCACAGATGTAATCAATCTGAATCCAATGCATACCATCAGGTGAAATTCATGTGTATAACCTGTGCTTATGTTTCTTATAAAATGTATTTGCTATGAATAATAAATCATTGAATGTGCAAAATTCAATCATTCTATCTCCAGCTTCATTTCTGTCACCAAGTCCATGTTTTCCAACTACTGATCTATCTTCTCTATTCCGAACTTGACATCAGAATTGGAGGAAGATTAATCAACAATCTGCATCATGAAACTGAGGAGGACCTGAAGCGCTTGCTGCAGAAGGTCAAGGACCGCAGCCTTCAATGTGGATTGAGGCTCAATGTCAGGAAAACAAAGATTCTCATCAGTAGGCCAAGTGGAAGCATTATAATAGATGAAGAGATTGAGATTGCTAACAGCTTTCATTTGCTTGGCTCCACAATCACCACTCTTGGCACCAGCAGCCAGGAAATTAAAAGACATATTGCGATGGAAAAGTCTGCTGTTAGAGACCTCTCCAAAGTACTGAAGAGTAATGATATCACTTTGGAGACTAAGGTGTGCCTACAGGTCATGGTTGTTGTGATCACTTGCTATGCATCAGAGAGCTGGATAATGACTAGGGATGATAGAAGAATTGATGCCTTTGAGCTGCGGTGTTGGAGAAGAGTATTGAGTATACAATACCATAGACTACTAGGAAAACGAACAGGTTCATCCTAAAGAGTTTTAAACCAAGCTGCTCCTTGGAGACAAGGATTCTAAAGTTTCGTCTGACATATTTAGGACATGTTGCAAGGAGGGACCAGTCCTTGAAGAGGGACGTTATGCTTGGGAGGGTGGAGGGACAGTGTAGGAGAGGACGACCCTGTATAAAATGGATTGATTCAGTGACTTGGGTAATGGGGGTAGTGTGTCGGAGACAGTGAGATTGGCACAGGATAGAGCAGAGTTTAGGGCTGTTGTACATGGGGTCGCCATGAGTCGCAGGCGACTCGGCAGCACATAACAACAACAACTACCAACTGTCTCTCTAGTGGTCACAGACTTAACTTTTTGGAAAATTTCCGGTATCAGCCACTGTAAAGATGATCTGGTACCTCTCTATCTTGACTCCTGTGCCAGAAACTTTATAATCAGTCTGTTCAGGCCTCTGAATAGTCTCTAGAACTAATTCCTGTCTTCTTGAGAAATGTATTTAAATTCCTGGAGAGCCGTAAAGCATGGTATTTATCAAGTAGATTCCAGAGACAAAAGTGGAGATTATCCCATTTAGAAAACTTGAAGAAGGGAAGAATATTTGAAGACACAAGTAGCCCAATGCAGCTTCATCTACTGCACAACAGTACTAGAAAGCCAGGGCCTTCTAGGATGCTCATTACAAGAAGGCTTAGAAGAGACAGGCAGGGTTAAGGAATCAAGGAAGCAAGTTTATGGTGAATTGTGGTGTGTCAGTGAAGTTGGAAATAACTCATAGCAGGCCCTCCAGAGGATTTCTATAGGCTATAAGTCACATGAGAGGAGATTGTCCAAATAACCCCTATGGAGTGTCTGATGGATTTGAGTTGCATGCTTTTGGATTAGCAACACTAAGCCACCTGAGCTCCTGGGTGACTTAGCAGGGATAAATGGGTCAAAAAGGGTTCTTTTCTCAAAGAGGAGCTGGGAAAGACGTGGCCACCATAACTGATGTTAGATGTCAATGAGTTGGCTTTAAGTCATAATGACATGTTTTCATATTAGAAGGAAACACTACATGGTCCAGTGCCATCTTTATAATTACTGTATATCTAAGCTTATTGTTGTATCCACTTTGTTAATCCACTTCATTTAGAATCTTCCTCTTTTTGTTGATTCTTTACTTTACCCAGAATGATGTCCCTCATGATTATATGTCAAAACTGTGTCATTCTCACTCTAAGGAGAATTATGACTTTACTTTTTCTAAGATCAATTTGTTCATTCTAATGGCAGTCCATATTCAACATTCTTTGCCAACGCCATAATTCAAATGCATCAACTTTCACTTGGTCTTCCTCACTTATTTTCCAGCATTTGCATGTACATAAGGCAAAGGCTTAGGTACTAGGGATACTATTGCTGATTTCAGATGGACCTGGGATGAAAGCGGAGAGTACAGGAAGAATACATATTTGAGTTTTATTGACTTATGCAAGGGCCTGAGACTCTGTGGATCATAACAAATTATGGCTAACATTGAGAAGAATGAAGGTAATGGAATATTTAATTGTACTTCTGCAAAATCAAGACCAAGAAGTTGTTGTGTCAACAGAGCAGGAGAAAACTTCATAGTCTAAAATCAAGAAAGGTGTGCTGCAGGGCTGTATCCTTTCTCCATATCTATTCATTATGTACTCTGAACAGATCATTTGAGAAACTGGGCTATATGAAGAAGAATGTGGCAGGACAGGAGTAAGTTAAGACTCATCAACAACCTGTTTAACACACATGACACAACTTTGCTTGCTCAAAGTGAGGAGTATATGAAATATGTACTGCAAATCAAAGACTACAGCCCTTAATATGGATTACATCTCAACATCAAGAAAACAAAAATTCTCACTAATAGACCAATACACAATATCATGATAGATGGAGAAAAGACTGTAAAGTTGTCAACTATTTTATCTTGCTTGGATTCACAATCTACACCCAAGGCATCAGTAGTCAAGAAATCAAAAGACATGCTGCATTGCAGGAGGTGGGGGGCGGGGGAGAATCTCTGTCAAGGATCTCTCTGAAGTTTAAAGAACAAAATATGTCATTTTAAAGACTAAGGTACACCTGATTCAAGTAATGGTTTTTTTCCAATAATGTGTTATGAAGAAGGATGACAGAGGAATTGATGCCTTCGAGTTGTGGTGTTAGAGAAGAGTACTGACTATTAATTACATGACTGTGGAGAGAACAAATAAAACTGTCTTAGAGAAAGTGAAATCAAGCTCTCCTTAGAGGCAAGGATAGTAAAACTTACTCTTACATAATTTGGGCATGTTGTTAGGAAAGGCTGTGAGAGTTTCTGAAAGTCACTGTCTCTTGGATGATTGCATGAGAGTTTAGAGGTACTGCTTCGAGAACATTCAGCAGGAAATGAGCTGAAAACAGCTTAGTAAGTAGGCAAGCATGTGGTTGTGTCCCCAAGAAAACAGGGTGCTTTCAAGAGACCTCATAAAACCCTGAAGAGCAGCTGTGAAGGCTTTATTAATGAGAAACTAGTCTTGAGAGCTTGTAGAAACTACAGATTAATGAGAATTCATGTAAATTAATTAGAAGCTATTGTCCTTGAGAATTTGGAGAAGACATTTTTGTGTCTTTGTTAGAATTATCTAAGTAAATCATTAAGTTCCCTGGTTTCCGGATGCCCAAGGGCACATTCTTTCTGACTCCAGAGATAATAGTTAGATATGTTATTTTAGGCTTTTTTGAGATATTTTTTTGCTGTGTAGCAAGAAATTTGGTTATTTTGATGGTAATGGAATGCTTGGGGTTTTTTTCCCTATATATTCTGAGAAGAAGAAAGTTTTTTGTTTTTGGCTGTAGCCTAAGCTCCTGGTGTGTGCATCTCTTTCCTCTCTCCCCTCCCTCCCTTCTCTCTCCTCTTTCCCCTCTCTCCCCTCTCCCCTCTCTCCCCTCTCCCCTCCCTCCTCCCTCCTCCCTCCTCTCTTCTCTCTTCTCTCTTCTCTCTTCTCTCTCTCTCTCTCCCTTTTTTCCCTCAGCAACACCACATCCTCAGTCCTGTCAGAAAACAGCAACAGAAGGCCAGTCCTTGAAGAAAGACATCATGCTTGGAAAGAGGAAGTGTGGACAAAAGAGGAAAAGATCCTCAGTGAGTTGGATTGACACAGTGACTGTATAAACAGGCTTCTTAGCCTTTACGAGATATTGAGGAATGCACAGCATAGGTCAAAGTTCACATAGGTTATTCATAAGATCACTATGAGTCATGGTAAATTCAATATTACCTAATAGTAACAACAAATAAGGCATTTGAAAAAGACTATGGCCTTTACACAATGGAATACTATGCAGCACTGAAAAACAATGAGCTCATAAAATATTACATAACATGGGTGACCCTAGAGGACATATGCTGAGTGAAATATCTCAGTCACAAAAAGACAAATACTGCATAACATCGTTATAAATCAGGACTGACATGGGTGTTGGGGGTAAGTAAGAAAAGAAAGGATAAATAATGAACACTGTATTGGAACCGATGAAGGAAAGACATTTTTATGACAACATTCAAAAGAGGTGCATAGCTAAGTAGACTGTAGGAGGTATCTGGGGGAGGGAGGTAATAATGCAATAATAAATATTGTTTTTTCCTTTTAAATGAACTAGTTGGGGGTTGTTGTTGTTGTTGTTATGTGACGTCGAGTCTACTTTAGTAGCCTCAGTAAGTAAATGTTATAGGGCACCATCTGAGCAGTGTGACTCTGGGACAAGATTTATGGATGATGAGGGATTTCCCCAAGATTGTAGCATTAATGTGCATGGAGCAGAAATTCTAATCCAATTTGTGACTCCATGAATCATGCTCTTTTCCATTATCTCATGATTCTCTCCATGTTCTAGTTCCAAACAAGAGAGAGAGAGAAAAGAAGGAGGAGGAGGAGGAGGAGGAGG
>NW_006400112.1:236539-243209 GCF_000299155.1 Elephantulus edwardii | reverse complement strand
AGAAGAAGAAGAAGAAGAAGAAGAAGAAGAAGAAGAAGAAGAAGAAGAGAAGGAGGAGGAGGAAGAGGAAGAGGAAAGAAGAAAGAAGAAGGAGAAGGAGAAGAGAGGAGAGAGGAAAGAAAAGAGAAAAGAGAGAGAATACACACACACACACACACACACACACACACACACACACACCCGCCCATGAGATCCAACTGTTATGAAACTTGCAGAAATAACCATTCAACCAGCACAGATCCCAGAAGAAGTCATCTCAGCTAGGCAAGGTAATGTGTTTGGAGTGGAAAAAGGAAAAGTGTAATTCAGTAATCTGACAGAAGCTGGAGGTGAGTGGGAAAGCCATGTGATGAGCTTGGAGGCAGAAAGACCCTGCTGCTCCAGGCCATTTTTCTAGGTAAGTGAGCATGAGCCAATCTTCACTTTCTCACCTATAAAAAAGTATAAACAAAACATTTGCTATTTCAACAGTTTTCACATGGGAAATACTTTGTTACTTATAAATTTACTATCATTAAAAATAAAGAAAATGTGAAGAAACACCAAAGGTCCTTGACTCCTTGAACAGATGTGAGGAGTCACAACAGATGAGTCAGGTTGTCAGGCAGCATGACACTTGCCTGGCAGGAGCTCACAAATGGTAATGTTTATGCCAGGAGCAGGGACAATGCCACCTCAGTGTCACAATTAGCCTCCCATCTCCTGGGTCTCCCTGGGGGATTAAGCTGCCCACATCTGTTGACCAGCAGCTACGTGAGCCAGGAACAGTAATTGAGAACAACACTAATGAATACAAATTGCTCCCTGGGCACACCACCAAGGCTAGCACTATTAACTCAACTTGCAATATCCACCATGGTTATCTCCCTGCATGGTCCGTGTCATGGCTGTCAAGAACCTCAGGATGTATGTCTAATGAAGACAGATGACCCCTACTGAGCTGGTCCTAGCCTGGGATAATACTTGATGAAGTAGAGATTAGCTTTTAATCAGAATTTTGCTCACTTCCAGCTCAAAGATAATTAGAGGCAGGTGCTAAGGGGAATGTTGAGTTAACAAAGACTGCTAACAAAGATGTTTCAAGTTCCCTCTCCAAGTTTTTAATTGGAATTTGAAAGCAAATTGGAAGGCTGAGGAATTGTGAATCAATTTCTTAAATAGCTTTTTTTTAAAAAAAGTAAAAATGAGGTGTCTTTGAAAGAGCTTACTTTTCAAATGTGCTTTCTTTCATGAGAATTTTACATTTTGTTATTTAGAAAGAAGACATACTGTGAGAACAAGACACCCAGGGTGGGCAGAAGACATGTGTGGTGGGTGAAAGATGTGTGGAGGATGCAAAGAACCCACAGTACTTTGGGAGAAATGCTGCTGTCTACCAACACAACATAGGACCCCAAAAGCTCAAACAGAAGGGAGCTGGACTGCTTGAGAGAGGTGGAGACACCATTTCAGAAAGGAAACAGACTTTCTGGTTGGCTATCCAGGTACTTTAGAGAAACAATGTCCAGATACACGACACAGGACCCATAAGCACAAGTGGACGATATCGGGACAGCCCAAGTCAGGCAGTGATGACATTTTTAGAAGGGAACAACAGGCGTCATAGCTTGCCATTTCAATACTTTGAAAGAAACATTGCTGTCAGGCCCTCAGCACTGCATGCTTTCAGCCAAGAAGGGAGCACAAACATTCTGATCTTTCACAAAACATTGCTATATAGTCACTATATACATCACTATATAGTTACAACTACCTAACATCTACTTAGAAAAGACTCACATGTCAAGAAAACATCAGTCTGCCTCATTTATCATGAAAAAAACCCCAATATAACTTTTCTCATAAAAAAAGCAGACCCAGGCTGCTGTGTGAGGGCACCTCACTTGCCACTGGGCAAGGACAACTGAGTGAAAACCACTGGGTGGGAAACGGACAGTGGGAATTTGAGTAGGGACCCAAATCATGACCTGCCCTTGCAATCACCCAACCCTGTGCCTGTCTCACCCCACTTGGCTCCACACCAGTTCCTACGCATCTGGGCAACCATCTTGCCTTTAATCAGGAACACCTTGATCTGTCTTATCAACAAGAGACTGCCCTCACAGGCTCTGAACTGACATTTCTCCGAACTCAGAAGTTCAGAGAAACACACAATTGAGGTACCTGCCCAACTGATCTCGAGAGCATTGTCTTCAGATCAAGAACATACCAATATCAAGAAAGCAAGCAAACTATCCTACACAATACACAAGAGCAAAGCAAGGTGTCACCCCCAAAGGCGACACAGTTACAGTGGATTTCATGAACCCAGAAAGTCTGATGGAACTTTCTGACACAGAATTTAAAAGAGGTGTGATTGAATATATTCAATGGACGAAAAACAGACTTGATGAAGCGCAGGAGGGGAAGACCCTCTATGAGATGGATTGATTCGGTGACTGGGGTAATCGGGATCGGTGTATCAGAGGTGGTACGGTTGGCGCAGGATAGAGCAGGGTTTAGGGCTGTTGTGCATAGGGTCGCTATGAGTCGGAAACGACTCAACGGCACATAACAACAACAACTACAACAACAAGCAAAAACCAGGAGGAGCTCAAAAAAACAATGCAGAACATTGCAGAGAAAACAAATGAGGCATTAGCGGCCCTGGAAAAACAAGAATCCACTATTCAAAATATAAGGTCCAATGTTTTAGAGGCTGTCAACATGATGGAGGGACATATGATCACAGATGAAGAGGTGGAACACAGAACCAGTGAAACTGAAGACAGAATTGTCAACACTGATCTGCTAGATCAAAAAGCAGACTCAAAAAAGAAGGAAAAAAGAAGAAAACCTAATAATAATGTGGGACACCATCAAGAGAAATAACATGCACATTACTGGAATCCAAGAAAAGGAAGAAGCAAGTAAAGGCACTGAAGAACTTGTGGAAGAACTACTAGAAGAAAACTTCCCAGGCATAATGAAGAACGAGAAACTATATATTCAGGAAGCTCAGCAAACACCATATAGATTAGACCCCCAAAGAAAAACATCAAGGCATATCATAGTTAAATTTGCCAGAACCAAAGATAAGGAGAGAATCCTGAAAGCAGGAATAGAGAAACAAAGAGTAACCTATAAGGGAGAACAGATAAAATTAAGTGCCGATTTCTCAGCAGAAACTGGGCAAGTGAGAAGAGAGTGGAAGGATATATAGTAAACATTCAAAGAACACAACAGTCAACCAAGAATACTGTACCCAGCAAAATTATCCATCAAATATGAAGGACAGATCAAGATATTCCCAGAAAAAAAGCAGAACCTAAGAGAGTTTGTAAAAACAAGACCAGCATTGCAGGAAAGACTCAGAGATGACCTTTGTACAGACATACTATGGAAAGCTGCATGGTCCAAAGTAACTAGCAACAATACCAAAAAGAACTCATGATAGCAATAAAAAGCTGCATGGTCCAAAGTAACTAGCAACAATACCAAAAAGAACAATGAGAGCAATAAAACCTAGCCTCTCAATACACTGAAGGTGAATGGTTTAAATGTACTGCTGAAGAGAAAGAGTGTAGCAGATTGGATAAAACAAAATCCATCAATATGTTGTCTACAAGAGACATACCTGAAAAATGACAATAAAGACAGGCTAAAAAGAAAAGGATGGGGAAAATGTACCAAGCAAATGGCAAACAGAAAAAGCAGGGGTAGCTATATTAATCTCTGATAAAACAAATGTCAATGTAAAAACCATCACAAAGGATGAGGAAGGTCACTAAATAATGCTGAAAGGGTCACTAGAACAAGAGGACATAACAATAATAAATATCTATGCACCAAATGAAAGACCCGCAAAATACATAAAACAAACATTAACAAAACTGAAAAAGGAAATAGACAACACTACTGTAGTGCTTGGAGACTTCAATACACCCCTCTCAAGAAAAGATAGAATTACCAGAAAAAAACTCAACAGAGATACTGAAGAATTAAACCACAAACTAAAGCAACTTGATTTCATAGATATTTATAGGCTAATGCACCCCAAAAAAGCACAGTATACCTTCTTCAATGTGCATGGACCATTCTCCAGAATAGTTCACATTCTAGGTCACAAGGCAAGCATCAATAAATTAAAAAACATAGAAATAATACAAACTATCTTTTCAGACCATAATGCTACAAAATTAGAAATTAATAATAGGATGATAAAGGAGGAAAAAAACATACATTTAGAAACTGAACAACACATTGTTTGAACATGACTAGGTACTAGAAGAAATAAAAAACAAAATTAAAAAGTTTCTTGAGACAAATGACAATGAAAACACCACTTGTGAAAACCTTTGGGAAATAGCCAAAGCAGTAATCAGAGGTCAATTTATAGCAATAAGCAAACACATCAAAAGGCAGGAAAAACAGACCATTAATTCTCTAAACCAACATCTCCAGCAAATTGAAAAAGAACAGCAAGAAAACCCAACGCCCTCCATAAAAACTGAAATTATAAAAACTACAGCAGAAATAAATAAAATAGAAAACTGAAAAACAATTGAAACTATCAACAAAACTAGGAGCTGATTCTTTGAAAAGGTCAATAAAGTCAATAAACCACTAACAAAACTCACAAAATAAAAGGGGGAGAAGACACAATTAATCCAAATAAAAGTTGAATCAGGCAACATCACAACAGACCCAACTAAAATGAAAATACTAACAATAAAGTATTATGAAAAACTATATTCATACTAATATGAATACCTACAGGAAATGGACAAATGCTCAGAAATACACAACCTACCTAAACTGACACAAACCGAAATTGAACATCTGAACAGACCCATTACAAAACAAGAAATTACAAAGGTACTACAACAACTTCCAACCAAAAAAAAAAGCCCTGGACCAGATGGTTTCACAAGTGAATTTTGTCAAACGTTCAGAGAAGAACTGTCACCAATTCTACAAAAACTATTTCAGAATATAGAAGAAGGTGGAATTCTCTCAGACTCATTCTATGAAGCAAACAAATCTTTGATATCAAAGCCAGGAAAGGACACCACCAAAATAGAAAACTATAGGCCAATATCTCTCATGAACATTGATGCAAAAATCCTGAATAAAATACTGGCCAATAGAATCCAATGATACATCAAAGAAATAATTCACCATGACCAAGTGGGATTCATAACAGGTATGCAAGGATGGTTCAACATAAGGAAAACAATTAATATACTTCATCACATTAACAAAGCAAATAAAAAGAACCACATGATCCTATCAATTGATGCAGAAAAGGCCTTTGACAAAATGCAACACCCTCTCCTGATGAAAACACTCAACAAAATAGGATTAGAGGGGAATTTTTTCAACATAGTAAAATGCATTTATGCAAACCCGAGAGCCAACATTGTTCTCAATGGAGAGAGGTTAAAGGCATTCCCTTCAAGAACAGGAACTAAGCAAGAATGCCCCCTATCACCTCTCTTATTCAATATAGTATTGGAAGTCTTAGCAATAGCAATAAGACAAGAGAAGGAAATAAGAGGTATCCAAATTGGCAAAGAGGAGGAAAAATTATCTCTCTATGCAGATGATATGATACTATACTTAGAAAAAGACTCAGCAAGAAAACTATTGGACACAGTGGAAAAAGAGCAAAGTGACAGGATACAAGATCAACATACAAAAATCAGTGGGATTTCTCTACAATAACAAAGAAAATACAGAGCGAGTGCTAAGAAAAACAATACCCTTCACAATAGCTAATCACAAGATTAATACTTGGGAATAAATGTAACCAGAAGCACAAAGGATCTATTAAAAGAAAATTACAAAACATTAAGACAAGAAACAAAAAGCACTGGAACGCTGTAGATTTCAGGGTGAAAATCTTCTCTCACTACTCTAAAGGACCCCTTTGGCAATAGGAACAACGTCCCTTTTCAGCAGGAAGTAGCTAAGAAAATACACCGTCCCCTTTTCCTTATGAATCAGGGTGAAGTCTCTCTCAGGGAGGAGTGATAGGGAATGGTAAAGGACACACTGACAAAGGAGATTAATCAGAACTGGCTTTGACAAGGACTGTGGCAATTGGACAATTAAAACAGACTTTCAAAGGGGGAAAAAAGAGGAATGAACTGGCAGGGGAAGGGTAGAGAAAATAGTTCAACGATGAAAGAATGGAAACCCAAAATCTCTGTAAATGTTCATTAAAATTTATAAAATTTAATTAAAAAATGAAACAAAAAGAGACCTTGAGAAGTGGAAGAATATCCCTTGCTCATGGATAGGAAGACTCCATATTGTGAAAATGGCAATACTACCAAAGGCAATTTACACGTTTAATGCAATTTCGTTCAGCGTTTCTTAAGCTCAAGGAACTGAAGAACAAATTCAAACCTAGAGTTGCCATAATCAAGGATGTTTTAAGCAGAATATTAAACGATCCAGGAGGTATTAAAAGAAGATGGAAGGATTATACTGAGTCATTGTATCGAAAGGAATTGGCAAATACAGAAGAATTTAATGAAATAACATTTGAGCAAGAGCCTATGATGATGAAGAAAGAAGTTCAAGCTGCTGTGAAGGAAATAGCAAAAAATAAGGCCCCAGGAATAGATGGTATACCAATTGACATATTTCAGCTAACAGATGCTGCCCTGGATGTGCTCACCAA
>NW_006400112.1:234310-235454 GCF_000299155.1 Elephantulus edwardii | reverse complement strand
TTGCAGGCAAGGATTCTGGGGCTTCGTCTGACATACTTTGGACATGTTGTAAGGAGAGACAGGTCCTTGGAGAGGGACATCATGCTTGGTAATGTGGAGGGTCAGCATGGGTGGGGAAGACCCTCTATGAGGTGGATTGATCCAGTGACTGGGGTAATCGGGTAATATGTTGATGTGGAGTTATTTGAACAGCTACGGAAGAAGATGTAAATGATAGAAGAAACAATTAAGAGAGTAAATATCCCAGAGATAACAATCCAGAAGAAATATATCAATGAAGAGCAACTGGAACAGCTGTGGAAGAAAATGATAAGAATGAAAGAAATTATTGATAGTATACATAAAGGGGTACAAGAACATAAAAAATCATCACAAGGCAGAAAAAAAATACAGCAAACAGAGTGCTGGAAATAATAGAAAAGCATGAAAATGCAATCGTGAGTATTAAGACCAAAATGGGAGATGTGTCCAACATGCTGGTAGGACAAAAAAGTAAAATTTAAGGGATATAACAGAGAGACAGTGAGCTGTAAGACATGATCCTCACTGGAAACATACTAGAAGGAAAATCAGAGATGAGAGGTAAAAACAAACAAACAAAAAAACCCAGAAAGCAATAGAACCACATGGGGAGGTGTCATAAAAAAGAACCACATGTTATGACTGGAATGTCAAAACAGGGGAGTAACAGAGAAATTATTGAGAAAATTGTTGAAGAAGTATTAGAAGAAAACTTCCCAAGTATTTTGAAGAATGTTGAAATCCACATTCAAGAAGCAGAGCAAACATCAAACGGACTAGACCTAAAAAGAAAATATAAAGACATACCATAGTCAAATTATTTTTTTAAAAAAAAGATAAGAATAGAATTCTAAAAGCAGCACAAGAAAAACAAAAAATCACCTGGAATAGGGAAACAATTAGGTTAAGTTCTCATTTCTCAGTAGAAACCATGCAAACTAGAAGACAATGGAATGGCATATACAGAAAGTGGGGCAAGAAGGGGAAACAATTGAAGGCCAAGGAATCTACACCTAACCAAGCTTTTCATCAAATGTTGTTGTTGTTGTTGTTGTTATGTGCCGTCGAGTCACTTGCGACTCATAGCGACCCTATGTACAACAGCCCTAAACTCCGCTCTGTC
>NW_006400112.1:228027-232620 GCF_000299155.1 Elephantulus edwardii | reverse complement strand
TTGCACATTTCATTGTAATATTTTGCTTTGTCATCCCGTGCTGCCTTTTGAAATCTTCTATTCAACTCTTTAGTATCTTGAATTCTTCCCTGTGCTTAGAGGCAGCTTAGAGGCCAGCCTCAGACACCTCCCATCTCCCCAGGTAATCCAAGATGCAAAAATCCGCGTGACATTCGTTCTGGCAGGCCGCTCAGAGGAGGGGTTAGGCAGGGCAGCTTAGAGGCCAGCCTCAGACACCTCCCATCTCCCCAGGTAATCGAAGACGCAAAAAACCTCGCGACATTCGTTCGGCCCTCGGGCCAAGAAAAGCCTATCTGCACACTGGTTCTACAGGATGCATCACCTTTACTCGGGAAACATTATGACTAAATTTCAGAGACATTGATCCCAACATAAGGAACTACCATCAGCTGATGTATTTGGAATCACAGAAGCCATGGAAGCCTCATTCATATATGTTATTAAATGGAGGGCTGGTCAAAGGGAGATAGATGTGAAGGGAGGGGGTAGAAGTGGATGGGTATCCTGGTGGATGGTGGAGCAGGTAAATAAGTGGGTAAAGACATGTGTGAGAAAGGCACAATGATCACACTTAATGTGAGTGGAATAAACGAACCAATTAAGAGGAAAAGAGTAGCAGAATTAATAAAAAAAGAAGAGAATGGCAGATTCAAAATCAAAGGCTGGAAAAAACATACCAAGCAAATGGCAACCTCAAAAATGAAAGACTGGTAATACTAATATCTGACAAAATAGATTTCATAATGAATACCACCATAAAATTTAAGGAAGGGCATTGCATACTGATTAAAAGAACAATAGTTCAAGAAGGTATAACCTTTTTTTTTTTTGGTTCCAGGATAGAAATTTTTTTTCTTCTTGTTTATTTACAAAACTCACATGTCAGGGTTCTGACTAACTTGCAAAGCAAGATTAGCCCTGTACTATGAAACCAGCAAGACTAACTCCATCTTGGCTAGAAAATCTGCTTGGCAATATACAACCCAAGGAAGTAGGATGTTAATGAATAAGAGTGACCAAAGGTCTCAGACCTTTGGGAATGTTATCTACCGAAACTCTTTGTTTCTTAGAGCACTCAATAAGACATGCTGGAAAACATCTTTGTATTGTACTGAGGTCTGTGAGAGTTAATGTTTGACCTGATAGTCAATAATCCGGACGGAAAGAGATAATACGATTGCTACTGCAGATGGTTTTCTAAAACCTATATATGCTTTTCTAAAATCAGTAAATTTGCTATTCATCATCAGCATTTAGCCTCTCTGTGTCTTCATTCAATCCTAGCCCCTTCTCTCATGGAATTGTTTCAATATATTGAGGCTGGACCTCGATATTTGGCACCCGAAGTCAGGGAACAGAGCATGAAGGAAAAGGTGCTAAGGAATCCATGAATGTGTAAGGTGGGAATTTACTGGAATTGCCTTCGGTGAAGGTGAGATTGGAGAAGAAGAAGCAGAGATGGGAATTAAGCAGGTAACATGTTGTATACAGAATATATTTAAAAACCGCAGTTTAAATTTAAATTAAATCCCCAACAACTTCATACTTTCAGCTTGTGGAGATTAGTTCGAGATACCTTAGACTTTAGGAATGAGTTAGATAAGTTGAAAGTAATCATGTACTAGAAACTGAATCGGGGAAGGAGAGAAAGGATGAGATTCCCCCGATATATATCCTTCCCTGGAAATAGGCATGGAAGGTGAGGAGTTAAAAGAACAAGATCAATCAGATCTTGAGGAGGGAACTGCTCAAAATTGGCCTGCACCCCCAAACTCTGAAGTGTTTTTAGCTCGAAAGCTGAGGATATGTTAGGGAAAGTCCTAGAACAATTGGATAAGCTCGAAATGCAGCAAAAGACTGCTGTGACTGTGCCTCCACCTCCTCATTTTAATCCAAATTACAAAAAGTTAGAATATCAGCAGTCATCTAAATTTTTAGATTTTGCTATGAAAGTCTGTGTCTGGTTCCCTAAGAATGGAACTGTATTGCTGGCCCTGCCTCTTTCTCTCTCCCTCCCCTTGCCCCAGCACTCTCTGTGTGTAACTACTAACCAAATCTCTTGCAGCATCAAGAGGAGAGTCCCGAGCAAAACTAAAAGTGTCAGATTCAAAGGCAGTGCTGCGGCTGATTAATTACTCAAACCTTATACCTTATTCCCCTCAGGAAAAGTGTATGAACTGGGAACTGGTGTAGAAGTATAAATCAAAAGTTTATTAATGAAAATATTGTTCCTTTACCTACAAACTGGTTAAATAATTGCTCAACCTTTGCTTCTTCCTTATCATGCATTCCCTACTATTATTAGATCAAAAGTAAGAGGATTTGGAAGTACTGAAAAATATTTGTTTTGAAAAACCATCATTAATGATCAAAAGTCCTCTCTTACTTTTTCTGTTAATCAAATTTCTTTTACCGGTCTTGTGGATATAGAAGCTAATGTGTCTGTTATTAGTAAAAAATAATTAGCCTCTTAATTGGCCTTTGCAAAAAAATAACATTAACTCTTTCTGGATTAGGAACCTCTCCCAATGTTTAGAGGTCTAAGAATATTTATGATTGTACAGAACCTGATAGACAAAAGGCTCAAATGCAATTTTATGTGCTATACATTAGTGCTAATTTATGGGAAAGAAATTTATTAAAACAACCTGGAGCTTTTATATCTATCCCTGCTTTGTCAGATGCTGAATTCTAAAGTCTTTCACTGTCAGTAGAAGAACAGTCATATAAAGCTCATATATAGAACCTGCAACTCCCTTTGGAATTCTCCTTTGTTATTAATAGGAAAAGTATTAAAACTCAGAAGAGTCTAAAATATGGGTATGAATAAGAAGAAAAATGTGTTAACACAAAAATATGAAGAACAGTTGAAAATAATAAGGAGAAAGGTGTTATAAGAGGCCTCAATATTTGTGTTGTTTTGTTTTTTGTCTGCCGTGTTTTTTGTCTTTTTGTCTTATGTTTAGTGTTATAATAAATTTTAAATCTCATAGGCGAGGAAACGCTGAGAGTGGGTGTCTCAAACGTCTCAACGGCGCCAACTGAGATATTTTATCTCAAGAGATTTTTGAGAAATCAGCTCTTGGCATCCTCTATCACCTTCATAAATCCATGCATTTTATCCGGTATCTACTTTAAAAGAAAACCTGTAGGAGTAAAAATAGAAACTCTCCACTTTTTGTTCTTAATAGCCTCTTAAATAATGATTGTCTGTGTTGAATCTGATTATGTAAGTTGAATAGTTTGATAAACAGACTCTTTCCATTTCTTCAGGAACACACCTCTTTATTTCTACCTATATGTATCATATCCTCTGTTCCTCTCAAAGATCTTAACGTTTTTACAGATGTTTCTAATTATGGGAAAAAAATGGAATATTGGAGTATTAACAAATTCAATGCTGAATCATCTCTTTATAAATCAGTACAAAAAAGTAAATTAAGTGCTGGGTTTTTTTAGCTTTAAAAAAGGTCTGATGAAAATATTAATATTACTATTGATACTAATATTATGCAGTATTTAAAATCGCAGTTATTAAACTATGGCATTTTGGTGTGGTAAACACACATAAGATAATTTATTATGTCTAAACTACTGGACAAAATATCATTTTAAGAATAAAATTAAAGTTTTAACACGGTATAAAGTTCAAAAAAAAAGGTAAAATGACTGGTAATCAGTTTTATGTATTTTTGTTTAAAAGGAAAAATAAAAGTAGTTTTGCTTTAAAATAAAATGTCTGATTGTGCCAAAATGTGAAAGTTAGTAAAAGCTAAATTGAAAGTGTGTAGTAAATTGTAAAAGGCTTAAAGAGAAGTAAATTTTAGTGTATATATTCGGGAACTAGAATGGAGGAAAATTGTGTTTAACCTCGAGAATTTCAAATTCGTGTTAGTAATCAAAGAACACGGAATGATTTCCAAAAATCACAAAAAAATGTTCATTAAAGTAAGCCATGTTGAGAACTTAAAGACCTATAACTTTTTGTCTGATATTTTAATTGGACAATCCTAGCTCCATTTGTTAATTTACAAGATGTCGTTTCCACGTATTCCCCCAAAAAATAATCAATAGCACCACCTTATGTCAAAAGTTTATAAAAAGTGCAGCTCTATGCATTTGTCAAACTCTCCAAAAAAGGGTTTTGTGGATTTGTCCACAGGCTGTGTCTCAATTGGTAAATCAAAGTAGGAGTCATTACAATGTTTTAATATAAGACCTTATGAAATTATTATCCCTTATTATACTTTACAAGTTAATTGGCTATATCAATATCATTCAAAATGGATAATTGCTTTAGCCAATTATCCTGGTCAAATTAATCATCATTATCCAAAAGACAAATTATTATATTTTGCAAATAAAAATTCATTTGCATTTCCTAGAGTTTTTGTTAATCTACCAATTTCTGATGCTCTTGTAATATTTACCAATGGATCTTCCAGAGAAAAGGCTGTTTTTAAACCAATTGGAGACTTCAAAATAGTTGTATGCTCATCGTTTTCAGCACAACAAGCCAAATTAAAAGCTATAAGCAAGTATTAATAATTTACCCTCAGTCTATAGTATAAA
>NW_006400112.1:226564-227534 GCF_000299155.1 Elephantulus edwardii | reverse complement strand
CAATTGTGCTTAGCCATACATGTTCATATCCTTGAAGATGTATCATGGAAGTGTTGCAGCCTAGAAGACACAAATTTAACTAACTAGTTAAAAGTGCATGAGTCAAAAATTAAAAAGCAATAATATTCCGAGTAGAGGTTTCATAAGGACAAATACTGCATAAGATCATTACTGTAAAAACAGAAGATAACTAGTAAAACTCATATGCAAACCCAAGGCAGAGGAGGACTGAGTATGAGTAGAGGTGAAACCACAGGGTTACACAGTTTGGTGGGTGGAGAGAGTGGGGTCAGGGAAGTAAATGAGAAGGACACAGGAAAAAGACATGGTAATGATGGGCAAGGTCCAATGGTGATCAATTTTATAAAATATAATGCATGATAATGGTTGTATAAAACACAATATTGATGAATAATGGCATGAAACACAATGTATACAAACTTTGTAAGCCGACTAATTTTTTAAAAGCCCCCTAGATTGCAATGGGGAAATTTGTGACTGTTCTGCAGTCACAAATGCAGGTTCTGTGCATTAGCAAGGTGGACAGGTTATAGCACATTCTTTCTGGACATCATAGATTCAGACTGAATCTGACAAGGAAACTCCTTCCCTGACAGGTGTAGGATGAGAGAATTTCAGATTTAATTCTGTCTTTTTTTCACTTATCTGGTTATTTATGTTTTGTGGTTCCTGGACATCTTTTATTCAGTCACAGACTAGAAAGCAAGCCATCTTGTGACAATCTAAAAGACTGTTAAAAATTGCTAACTTCACCCTTACAACTTCAGGGTGAACATGCTGAATGATAAATGAAACATGATGCAAGGACAGCTCATTGTGGGGTGACTTTATCTATAGGGCAAGTTCAGAGTCTTCTAGTGAATATTTAGAGGAAAGAGCTATGCCTAAGCACATCTGGGCTTGCAGATATGCAGACAAGCTTGGGTCCCTGTTCTTTTTTTTTTTTTAA
>NW_006400112.1:219576-226464 GCF_000299155.1 Elephantulus edwardii | reverse complement strand
CCCCCCAGTTCACATTTCTCTTTGAAATGTAAAAGAAAAATTATTTCATTGGCATAGAATCCCCCCCCACCGCTGCCCCCACACCAAGTACACTCCACTATGCACTCTTGTCATACCACAATACCTAATCATATATTGCTTTCAAACAGTTCTCTCCCTCATCTGTTTCAATGCAGTAAACATAATTTATCCAATATTTCTCAGTCTCACCCCAACCCTGATGTCACTACCATTCTACAATAGTGGCCCCATGCAGCACCTGCCTTTTTGTGACAGATATTTCACTCAGCATAATGTTCTCCAGGGTCACCATTTTGAATAATATTACATGAGTTCTTTGTTTTACAATGCAGCATAGTATTCCATTGTGTGAACATACCACAGCTTCTCTAATCCATTAGTTAGTGAATGGTCACTTAGGTTGTTTCCAACTCTTTGTTATTGTGAACAAAGCCGCAATAAACATGGGTGTGCATATATCTGCCTGCAGCAATAAACATGGGTGTGCATATATCTGCCTGCATGACCGTTATGGTTTCTTTAGCGTATATTCCCAGTAATGGAATTACTGGGTCAAATGATATTACTATTTACAACTTTTTGAGAGAGCGCCATACAGACTCCCATAGTGGTTGCACCAATTTTACACTCCCACCAACAGTGAATAAGGGTTCCAGTTTCTCCGAAACCTCACCAGCATTTGTTGTTTGCCACTCTGTTAAATTTTGCTATTCTTACTGGAGTGAGATGATGTCTCATAGTTGTTTTGATTTGCATCTCTCTTAGAGCTAGGGATTTTGAACATTTCTTCATGTATTTGTTGGCCATTTGAATATCTTCTTTGGTGAAGTGTCTCTTCATATCCTGTGCCCATTTTTCATTTGGGTTATTTACCTTTATCTTGTTGTTGTGCTTGAGTATTTGATAAATTCTAGATATAAGTCCTTTATCTGCCATGTCATTACCAGATATTCTTCCCAATCTGTGTCTTCCCTTTTTACTCTGTTGGAGAAGTTTTTAGATCTGCATGGGGCTTTGATTCTTAGAAGGTCCCATTCATCTATTTCATCCTCTCTTAGTTGTAGTGTCAGGATGCTTGGAAGACTGTTTATGTTGTGGATTAGGACTTCTAGAGTTCTTCCAAGCTTTCCGTTAATGAAATGTATAGTCCTAGTGCTAGGTCAATGATCCATTTTGAGTTGTTTTGTTTTGTTGTTTTTTTTTTGTATGGTGTGAGGTGTGGATCTTGGTTGAGTTCTCTACAGATAGTTTTCCAATGTTTGCCAACACCGTTTCTTAAAAAGGCTGTCATTTCCTCACTTAACTGATTTCATCATTTGTCAAAAATCAATTGACCATAGGTAGATGGGCTGATTTCTGGATTCCCTCTTCTATTCCATTGATCTATGTGTCTGTCATTATACCTGTACCACGCTGTCTTGACGACCATGGAAATGTAATAGGATTTGAAATCAGGGAGTGAGATGCCTCCTACCTTGTTTCTCTTTTTAAGGAGTGTTTTGCTGATTCGGGGTCTCTTTCCATTCCAAATGAAATTGGAGATTGCTTTTTCTGTATCATTGAAGAATGGAATTAGTATTTGTATTGGGATTGCATTGAGCATTTAAGTTGCCTTTGGTAGTATTGCCATTTTCACAATATTGAATCTTCCTATCCATGAGCAAGGGAAATTCTTCCAGTCCTCCAGGTCTCTTTTTGTTTCTTGTAGTAATGTTTTGTAATTTTTTTAATAGATCTTTTGTGTTTCAGGTTAGATTTACTCCCAAGTATTTAATATTGTGATTAGCTGTTGTGAAGGGTATTGTTTTTCTTAGCTCCAATTCTGTATTTTCTTTGTCATTAAAAAGAAATCCAATTGATTTTTATATGTTGATCTTGAATTGGTCAACTATGTCCAGTAGTTTTCTTTCTGAGTCTTTAGGATTTTCTAAGTATACTCATATCATCTGCATAGAAAAATAATATTACCTCCTCTTTTTCAATTTGGATACCTCTTATTTCCTTCTCTTGTCTTATTGCTATTGCTAAGACTTCCAATACCATATTGAATAAGAGAGGTGGTAGTGGGCATCCTTGCCTAGTTCCTGTTCTTAAAGGGAATGCCTTTAACCTCTCTCCATTGAGAACAATGTTGGCTCTCGGGTTTGCATAAATACTTTTTACAATGTTGAAGAAATTCCCCTCTAATCCTATATTGTTGAATGTTTTGATCAGGAAAGGGTGTTGAATTTTGTCAAAGCCTTTTCTGCATCAATTGATAGGATCATGTGATTCTTTTTATTTGCTTTGTTAATGTGATGAATTACATTGATTGTTTTCTTATGTTGAACCAAACTTGCATGTCTGTTATGAATCTCACTTGGTCGCGGTGAATTAGTTTTTTGATGTATTGTTGGATTCTATTGGCCAGTATTTTATTCAGGATTTTTGCATCTATGTTCATGAGAGATATTGGCCTATAGTTTTCATTTTGGTAGTGTCTTTACCTGGCTTTGGTATCAAGGTTATGTTTGCTTCATAGAATGAGTCTGGGAGAATTCCACCTTCTTCTATATTCTGAAATAGTTTTTGTAGAATTGGTGACAGTTCTTCTCTGAATGTTTGATAAAATTCACTTGTGAAACCATCTGGTCCAGGGCTTTCTTTGGCTGGAAGTTCTTGTATTACATTTTTAATTTCTTCCTTTGTAATGTGTCAATTTTGATCAGGTGATCAATTTTGGTTGGTGTCAGTTTAGGTAGGTTGTGAATTTATAAGTATTTGTCCATTTACTCTAGGTTTTCATATTTGTTTGAGTATAGTTTTCCATAATATTCCATTGTTAATCTTTTTCTTTTAACTGGTTCTGTTGTGATGATGCCCATTTCATCTTTCATTTGGATTATTTTGGTCTTTCCCTTCTTTCCCTTTGTTACTTGTGCTAGTGGTTTGTCAATTTTATTGACCTTTTCAAAGAGCCAACTGTTAGTTTTGTTGATGGTTTCAATTATTTTTCTGTTTTCTATTTCATTTATTTCTGCTCTAATTTTTATAATTTCCATTTTTTTAAAGGGTGTCAGTTTTTCTTACTGTTATTCTTCAATTTGTTGGAGATGTCGAGTTAGAGAATCAATGGCCATTTTTTCTTGTCTTTTGATGTGTTTGCTTATTGCTATAAATTGGCCTCTGATTACTTTAGCTATTTCCCAGAGGTTTTGGAAAGTTGTATTTTCATTGTCATTTGTTTCAAGAAACTTTATTTCATTTTTTGTTTCTTTTTGTACTCACTCATGTTCAAGCAAGGTGCTGTTCAACTTCCAAATATATGGGTTTTTTCCCTCTTATTATTATTTTCTAATTTTGTATCATTGTGATCTGAGAAGATGCTCTGTATGACTTCTGTGTTTTTGAATTCATTGATTATTGCCTTGTGACCTAAAATGTGATCTATTCTGGAAAATGTTCCATGCACATTGCGCTTGTGTAGCTTGTGAGGTGGTCTGTTTCCTTCTTGATGATGCTGTGGTAGGGTTTTTCATGCCTAAGGTGATGATAGGTTCTTGATTTTAAATCACTGCTACACATGATGGTATAGCAGTTCTGTTTCCTGTGATCCTCTCTGAATTTCTGAACCAAAGCAAGTGCCCATTAATGACCTATGAAAGTGGCCTCTTCTGTTAAATAATTATTACAGCTAATTCAGACCTAGATGCTCCAGATTAAAGGCAGTTCGTTTACCTGGCCTGAGGAGATGTGAGGGTAATGGGGAGGGGGGAACAGGCAATGTAGGCTTTAGCACAGGTGTATGCCAGGTAGTGAGGGTGGAGGGGGGCAGGCACCAGCACAGGTGTATGCTGTATTGCTCGCACCTGGTGGGGCTAGTTGTCCAGGTGGGCACATGGGAAGACCTCACTCAGGTGTGTAGCTGTCCCACTCCCGCATGGGGGATGGGGGGTTGGGGGAGTGGGTGTGTTTCCCTGCCTGAGTGTGGACGCACAGGGACCTTACTCAGGTTACAGATGTCCTGCTGGTGCCCAGCAAGGCCAGCTTCCAGATGGGCACTTGTCAGAACCTCACTCAGTTTGCAACTGTCCTCACACCCAGTTGGGCCACCTGTCTGGGTAGAGACACTTGGGTAACCGTGCAAAAACTCACTCAGTTTGTTGATGTTCTGTTTGTGCTCCGCGAGGTTACCTGCCCCTTTGGGGACTCCCAGGGATCTCACTCAGGTTGCAGCTACAACTCATGCTCAGCAGGGAAGCCTTCCCAGGAGTCACACGTGAGTACCTTAGTCAGGTTGAAGATATCCTGCATGGCGGGGTCACGGAGCGTGGCAGACCGTGGTGGGGTCAAGCGGTGGCGAGGGACGTCGCTTCTCCAAGGTCATGCATTAGGATCCCTGATCTTGATCTTGGCATCACACAGTCTAACACTGAGAAGGAACAGAGGCTGCAGCAATATATGGTAAATGCGATTAGAAACAGTGCCAGGGATGGAAGAGCAAAGATGGAGCAGCTGGTGGATTTGCAGCATATGTAGTGAAATATTCAGTTATAAAGAGAAATTAGTACTAATATATACCATTATATGAATGAACCTTGAAAATATTGTGCTGAAAAAAACAATTTTATATAAAATAAGATGATACTGTTGTTATGTGCTATTGATTCGCCTGTGATGTATAGCAACTCTGTGTACAACAGCCCTAAACCCTGCTCTATCCTGTACCAATCTTATTGTCTCTGACACACCTATCCCCCATTACCCCAGTCACTGAATCTATCCATCTCATCCAGGGTCTTCATTTGTGCTGTCCCTCCACCCTCCCAAGCATGATATCCCTTTCCCAGAACTGGTCACGCCTTGCAACATGTCAAAAGTATGTCAGAAGAAGCTTCAGAATCCTTGCCTCCAAGGAACAACCTGGTCACACCCTCTTTAGAATGAACCTGTTTGTTCTCCTAGCAGTCCATGGTATATTCATTCAATACTCTTCTTTAGCACCACAGCTCAAAGGCATCAATTCTTTTATCATCCCTAGTCATTGTCCAGCTTTCTGATGCACAACAAGTAATTGCAAAGACTATGGGCTGGATCAGGCACACTTTAGTCTCCAGACTGACATTGTTGCCCTTAAGTCCTTTGGAGAGGTCTCTAACAGCAGATTTTCCTAATGAAATTCATCTTTTAATTTCCTGGCTACTGGTACAAAAAGTAATGATTACAGAGCAAATCAAGCTAAAGAGGTTAACCTCAGTCTCTTCACACCATCTATCATGATGCTGCCAAGTGGCCCAGTGTTGAGAATCTTGTTTTCTTGATGTTGAGCTTCAATCCATATTGAAGGCTGTAGCTCTTGACCTTCTGCAACAAGCATTTCAGATCCCCCTCTGTGTCAGCAGAGAGGATTGTGTCATCTGCATAATGCTGACTGTTGATGAGTCTTCCTCCAATCCTGATACCACATTTCTTCTCATAGAGCAACTTTTGAAATAGCAGGCCTTTGCAAACCCTATGTACAATAGAGCACACTTAGACTAGCAGATATGGCAACTGAGACTGAGCCCTCAAGTATGGAAACACAAAAGAGGAGGAACCATTGAAAATAGACACCAGTGGTTGGAACATGGAATGTGAGAACCATGAATATAGGAAAACTGGATATTGTTAAGGAACAAAATGGAATGCATATATATTGACATACTAGGTACAGGTGAAATGAGGTGGATTTTGAATCAGATGATCATATGTGATGGTGATGAAAAGGTATAGAAAAATGGGGTTGCTTTCATAGTTAAAAAGTCATTTCTAGATCCGTCTTGAAATACAATGTTGTGAGTGAGTATGGATAAAATCTGTACACATACAAGGAAGTTCATTGAAATATTTGCACCAACAATCAGAACGAAAGAGGAGGAAATAGATTTCTAGAACTTTTATAGTCAGAGATTGAATACACAATCAAGATACATTAATAATAATGGGCAACTAAATGCAAAGGTTGTAAATAGAAAAGAAGGGTCACTAGTTAGAAAACATGGACTTGGTGACAGAAATGAAGCTACAGATAAATTATAGAATTTTGCACAATAGATGACTTATTTATTGCAAACACATTTTATAAGAAACATAAGCACAGGCTATACACATGGATTTCACCTGATAGTGTGCATAGGAATCAGATCAATTATATCTGTGGAAAGAATTGCTGGAGAAGCTCTGTATCAGCTATGAAAGCTAGGCCATGTGCTGATTGTGGAACAGACTATTAAATACTCATAAGCAAATTCAAGCTGAAGCTAAGAAAAAAGACCTTCTATTTTATAAATTAATTACAATAGATTAATGTAATTTATTACAATATCTAATCAAGTCCTTATTGTTTATTACCTTTCTTTTAACTCATTTATTTTTATTCCTCTTTCCCTTCTCATCAATATTACCCACCTAAGATCGATTTTATTTATAAATCCTCCCTTAGATTTTTTTTTCTTATAAGCACAGTAGCTTTATTCTTACACACATGCTATTGCCTTAAATTACATTTAATGCAAGAGCAATTGATTTCGTTTTTTCCAGGTTTTGGGGTGGTTCTCTTTTTAGAAAAACACACACATAAACCCACTATAAATTGTTTCAGAATATACCTACCCAAAGGTTCACAAAGATCAAAGTTGCACTGGTTCAATTATTTTTTTCTTTTTTTAAATTTCTTTATTATTCATTTCAATGAATATCTACAGAGATCTTGGAATTCCATTCACTCATTGTTGCACCCTCTCCCCACCCCCCAGTCGCCCCCCGTTTGTTCCTCTCCTTCAAACGCAAAAGAAAAACTCCCTCATTGGTACGCAATTCCCCACACACATCCCCCAACCCCCAAATATA
>NW_006400112.1:202320-214356 GCF_000299155.1 Elephantulus edwardii | reverse complement strand
GGAAGGCTGGGTCGCCAACCCCGGCCTGGAACTGCCTCTGGTGTCCTTGCAGATCTCCCAGCAAAGTCCAAGTTTACAAAGATGGCGTTTCCCCACAGACCTCTGGGAACTGTAGTCAGTACCTGCAGTGGTAGCAGACAGGAAGGCTGGGTCGCCAACCCGGGCCTGCAACTGCCTCTGGTGTCCTTGCAGATCTCCCAGCAAAGTCCCCCTCCCTTAGATTTTTAAACATTTATTTTATACTGGTTTATTTACAAAGTTCATATACATTGTTTTTCAAACAGAATCTTTCCCATTTCCTTCACCTTCCCCCTTCACCCATCAAGTTATACAGCCCTATGATTAAAACATCCACCACCAACACACCCACCCTGCACATCCTCACCCCTCTGCTCCCAACCTGGATCTTCATACTCATTCTAAAATAATGGTCTTAGACAGTATGTGTCCACATGGGAATGAGTTAGTTCACTCAGCATAATGCTCTCCAGCACTTCCCAAGTTAGGAAGTAAATTACAAAATCATTGCTCCTGTGTGCTGCGTGGTATTCCACCATGTTAATGTACCATGACTTATCAATCCATTAGGTTATGGTTAGACATTTGGGCTCTTTCCGTGTTCAAGTGATGATGAATTACGTTGCTATAAACATTGGTTCTTATTCTCTCGGTGTATATTCCAAGCAGTGGAATAGTTGGGTTATATGGACTTTTTGTGTGGAAGCTGATGTGTGAAGTGATTGGATTAGATTCTGGAAGTTGGGAGATTTTGTGTTGCTGGAGGTTCCTGTGTGAATTGATTGGTTGTTTTTATTTCAATCACAATTGTGTGTGAGCTGATAGGATTTGCTGGAATTAGCTAACAGTAAACTGTGAGTGAGAAGCTGCTTGTTTAGAGTCAACAGGACCTGCCTGAAACCCTTGGTATTTAAAAGTTGAGTCTGGGTTGGGGTGGGGGCGGTGAATACCAACTAAGAAGTTTATCTTTTGCTTTTCAAAGACAGGAGTGAACTGGGGAGAGAGGAGTAAAGAAAAAAGTGCAACAATGAATGAATGAAAATTCAACATCTCTGTAAATGTTCAATAAAATTAATAAAATTTTTTAAAAGTTTAAAAGCAAACTAAAAAAAAAGTTTGTTAGTGTTAGTTACATTTGGAATTAACATTCTTCTAAGTGGCATAGCACTTGTATGTCAATTTTCTGTATTGAGGTAACTTGGGGTTGCAATGTACCACTGGTGTATCAAATGCCTTAACGGTTATTCATGGTAGACAGTGTTTAGTGGAGCTCCCAGATTAAGACGGGCTTGGAAGCAGGAGAGGCATCCATTTCCTAAGCAACATGCCTCTGGAAACTATGAACTTAGAGAAATAATAATAGTTATAGCACCAGATTTAGGTCTTTGTTCCCACCATATGAGTCGTGTTTGACTCGATGGCACTTAACAACAACAACATGGAATTTCTATGTTCAGAATTTTGAGGAAGTGACGAACTGCCTTCCAAACTGGTTGTACGATTTTACAATTCCACCAAAATTGTATAAGAGTTCCTATCTCACTATATTCTCTCCAACATTTATAACTTCCTGCCCTGTTAAACTGCCACTGCTACCAGAGTGAGCTGGTATCTCATCACAGTTTTGATTTACATCTCTCTTATTGCCAATGATTTGTAGCATTACTTCATGTGTCTGTTGGCCATCTAAATATCTTCCTCTGTGAAAATTCTTTCCATAACTTTTGCCCATTTTGTAATTGTCTTATCAGTCTTTTTCTTATGGAGGCCCTGTAGGATTTTATAAACTTTTGATATCTGAAATGGTATTGCCAAATATTTTTTCCAAGTTACTAGGTTTCTTTTTACTCTGTTGAAAATGTTTTTTGATGGACACAGGAACTTAATCTTTAGAAGATCCCATTCATCAAATTTATCTTTTCCAGATTGTGTATTTCTGGCCATATTTGGCAGTCTCTTAATACCGTAGACTAGGCTGTCTAAGCTTGATCCCAATTTGTCTTTGATAAGCTTGTGATTTTGGGCTTTATTCCCAGGTCTCTGATCCACTTTGAGTTAATTTTTGTGTATGACATGACATGTGGGTCCTGTTTCAGCTTTCTGAATGTGAAAGTCCAGTTTTGCCAGCACCATTTGTTGAAGAGGTTTTCATTTCTCCACTTAATAGGTTTTATTACCTTGGTGAATATCAGTTAACCATAGATAGCTAGGTCCATTTCTGGGTTCTCAGTTCTGTTCCATTGGTCTATGAGCCTGTCATTCCATGCTGTTTTGGTTACTATCTCTGTGTATTAGGTTTTGAGGTCAGAGTGCTATGCTTCCCACTGCATTTTTGTTTTTCAGAAGTGCTTTGCTTATTTGGGGCTTCTTTAGTCTTCACATAAACTTGACAATTTCCCTTTCGATCTTCTTGAAAAGTGTATTTGGTGTCTGTATTGAGATTGTGTTGAACATTTAGTTTGCTTTTGGTAGGATAGTCATTTTCATAATATTGAGTCTTCCTATCCAAAAACAGGGCACATTTTTCCTTTTCTCTTAGGTTCACTTCTAAGTATCTCAATTTGTGGTTGGTTATTGTAAATGGTATTTCTTTCTTGGTTTCCTTTTCTGAGCTCACTTTCTTACTGTAGATGAATCCCATTGATTTTTGGATATTAATCTTATATCCTGCTGCACAACTGTTTCTCTCTTATTTGGGTTATTTGTGCCTTTTCTTTCTTTTCCATTGCTAGTTTTGCTATTGATTAGTCAATTTTATTGACCTTTCTGAAGAACCAACTCCTGGTTTTGTTGATGATTTCAGTTGTTTTTCTGGGGTTTTTTTCCATTTATTTTTGCCATATTTTTATAATTTCCGTTTTTTTACAGGGTATTTGGTTTTCTTACTGTTCTTTATCAATTTGTTGAAGATGTGGGGTTAAAGAATCATTTTTTTTTCTTTTGATGTGTTTGCTTATTGCTATAAATTGACCTCTAATTATTGTTTTGGCTAAGGAAAATATAAAGGAAGAGAAACAGTTGTAAGCAGACATTAGTTATGGGAACATGGAAGGCGAGAACCATGAATGTAAAAAAAATAGATATTGTTAAGGAAGAAATGTTGTTGTTATGTGCCGTCGAGTCGCTTGCGACTCATAGCGACCCTATGTACAACAGCCCTAAACTCTGCTCTGTCCTGTGCCAATCGTACTGTCTCTGACACTCCCATCCCGATTGTCCCAGTCACTGAATCAATCCACCTCATAGAGGGCCTTCCCCTCCTGCGCTGTCCCTCCACCCTCCCAATCATGATGTCCTTCTCCAAGGACCGGTCTCTCCTCATAACATGTCCAAACTATGTTAGACGGAGCCTCAGAATACTAGATATTGAAGAGATGAGACGGATTGGCATGGGAGTTTTGAGTTGGACAATCATATGATGCATCATTGCAACTACATTTTATAAGAAACATAAATGCAGGGTATACACATGTATTTCACATGATGGTATGCATAAGAATCAGTTTGATTACCTGTGTAAAGAACTTCTGGAGAAGCTCAATATAAGCTGTGAAAACTAGGCCAGGTTCTGATTGTGGAACAGATAACCATCTACTCATATGTGAGTTCAAGCTGAAGCTAAGGAAAATTTAATCAAACCCACAGGAACCAAAATTTTACCTTCAGTCTATCCCACTGCATTTCAGAATCATTTCAGGAACAGGTTTGAGGCCGTGAACACCAATGAATGAAGACCAGATGAGCTGTGGGAGGATATCAAGAGTATCATCCAGGAAGAGTGCAAAAGGTCATTACAAAGATGGATGAGGAAGAAAAGATCAAAATTGATGTCAGAAAAGATTCTGAATATTGAACTACAGCGCCAAGAAGCCAAAGCAGAAGGAAGAATTCAAGATACTAAAGAGCTGAACAGAAGATTTCAAAAGGCAATGTGGGAAGACAAAGTAAAATATTACAATAAAATGTGCAAGAAGCTGGAGTCAGAAAGTCAAAAGGGCCAAACTCGCTCAGCGTTTCTTAAGCTCAAGGAACTGAAGAACAAATTCAGACCTCAAGTTGCTATAATTAAGGATGCTTTAGGCAGAATATTAAATGATCCAGGAAGTATTAAAAGAAGATGGAAAAAGTATACAGAGTCACTGTATCGAAAGGAATTGGCAGACAGAAGAATTTCATGAAACAACATATGAGCAAGAGCCTATGATGATGAAGGAAGAAGTTCAAGCTGCTTTGAAGGAATTAGCAAAACATAAAGCCCCAGGAATAGATGGTATACCAACTGACATATTTCAACTAACTGATCCTTCCCTGGATGCACTCTCCAAGTTGTGCCAAGAAATCTGGAGGACAACCACCTGGCCAACTGACTGGAAGAGATCTATATTTGTTCCCATTCCAAAGAAAGGTAACCATACAGAGTGTGGAAATTATAGAACAATATCACTGATATCACATGCAAGCAAGATTCTGCTGACAACTATCTAAAAATGACAAACAGGACATCAGCAGAAAACTGCCAGAATTCCAGGCTGGGTTTAGAAGCAGTCATGGTACTAGGATATTGTAGCTAATGTTAGTTGTATCTTGGCTGAAATCAGGGAGTACCTGAGGAATGTCTATATGTGTTTCATTGATTATGCAAAGGTGTTTGGCTGTGTCGCTGACTCTGAAAAGAATGGGAATCCCAGAACACTTGATCATGCTAATGCAAAACCTATACTTATACCAGGAGGCAGAACAAAGCAAGGAAACACTGCATGGTTCAAAATTGGGAATGGTGTATGCCAGGGATGTGCCCTATCTCCATATCTTTTTAACCTATATACAGAAAAGTTTATCCAAAAGGCTGGGCTATATGAGGAGAAGTGTGGCATCAGAATTTGTGGAAGATTCATCAGCAATCTGCATTATGCAGATGACACAACCCTGCTTGCTGAAATCAAGGAGGAACCAAAGTGCTTGCTGCAGAGGGTCAAGGGCTGCAGCCTTCAATATGGGTTGAGGATCAATATCAAGGAAACAAATATTCTCACCACTGGGCCATTTGGCAGCATCAGGATGGGTGATGAAGAGATTGAGATTGTTTACAGCTTTAGTTTGCTTAAAAGATGTATTGCAATGGGAAAGGAAGCTGTTAGGCACCTTTCTAAAGTACTGAAAAGCAATGATGTCACTCTGGAGACTAAGGTGAGCCTGATACAAGCCATGGTCTTTGCAATCACTTGTTATGCATCAGATAGCTGGACAATTACTAGGGAGGATAGAAGGAGAATTGATGCCTTTGAACTGTGGTGCTGGAGAAGAGTATTTAATGTGCCATGGACTGCTAAGAAAACAAACAGGTTCATCCTGGAGAGAGTTAAACCATGCTGTTCCTTGGAGGCAAGGATTCTGAGGCTTTGTCTGATATACTTTGGACATGTTGCAAGAAGGGTCTAGTCTTTGGAGAAGGAGGACATCATGCTTTGAAGGATGGAGGGTCTGTGCAGGAGGGGATAACCCTCTATGAGGTGATGGATTCAGTGACTAGGGTAATTGGGGTGGGTGTGTCAGAGATAGTGAGATTGGCACAGGACAGAGCAGAGTTTAGGGCTGCTGTACATAGGGTTGTTATGAGTCACAAACGATTCGACAGCACATAACAACAAAATTTCCCAGACATTTTTGGTAAGTTGTGTTTTCATTGTCATTTATTTCAAGAAGCCTTTAATTTCATTTTTTATTTCTTCCATTACCCATTCATGTTCAAGCAAGGTATTGTTCAACTTATAAATGTATGGTTTTTCCTCCTTTGTCCTCTTGTTATTAATTTCTAATTTTGTAGCATTGTGGTCTGAGAAGGGGCTTTGTATTATTTCTATGGTGTTCTGGGCTTTGGTTTTCTTTTATAATTTACTGATGCTTGCCTTGTGACATAAAGTGATCTATTCTGGAGAATGTTCCATGAACATTGGACAAGGTATACTGTGCTTTTTGGGGGGTGCATTAGCCTGTATATATATCTATGAGATTGAGTTGGTTTACTGTGTAGTTTACTTCTTTTTTTCTTTTAATAAAATATTTAATGTTGCAAAAACGTATAAAAATACAGTAGGAATGTCAGTAGAATGTAAAGTAGGCTCTCTTAACTTCTTTCTTTTATATCTTTCAACATTATATACACACATTTTTTTAAAAAAATACATATTAAATTAATAGATTAGCAAAGTCTTGCGCTGGTAAGTATTATTCATTCCCTAGATGGGAAGTTTACTTTGTAAACACAGTTGTAAGACAATCTACAGGTATATCAGCCTCACTTTAGTTTCCAGAGTGCTGTCATGTCTTGCTTGCACATCAATGGTTCCAAATTTATAGCTTCAGTGTATTCTTACCTCATGAACACTTAGGTTATCTGTCAGTCTTGGCCTTTTAATTTTTTGTTTGGTTTCATTTAGCCTCTATCTCAACTGTTGCACCTTCTGAGCTGTGTTAGCTTTTCTATCTTAGATATGTTTCTGGAGAATACTCTCACTCTTTGCCTCTACTGTATCTTGCATTTTAGAAGGCAATCCTGTACACCAATCACTCAGATATTCCTCAGTCTAAGCTTATTTTGTTCTCATTGTATTTTTTAATAGTTATTTTGGCTTATGAATTATCAAAAGCAGGAGATAAATCTTCTTTAGTAAGTTCTCTCCATTGTTTCTGTATATTTGAATCTCCCTTTATATACTTGGCTTCTTCTATTATAACCATATATGAGAATCTCAGTTGATCTGGTATCTGAATAGGTCCCATTAGATAGGTTCTTATATTTAGTAACACTTGTTTAATGTTAATATGATTTCCTTTTCCCATCAAAATAAGACAGGTGCCTACTAAGGAAAAAGTGCCAGACCACCCAATGCCAGCACTGCAATGGACTACCATAGGCCTGGGATCAGGTTTTAAGAAGCCAGATTCTTGCACTTTAAATAGCAAATTGAGGAATGAAGCTGGTGATTTTGGGACTCTAAAATATGGCCAGGTGGTATAATGAAAGTGAGATATTGTTCTGGTCCCACCACTACTGATATTTTCTTTATAGTACATGTACTATATAGTATGATTTCACATCTTCTGATAAGAACTACACATTGAATCCTGTTTCTTTAAACAGCATCTCGTGGTGCTCTTTTGTTGGTCAATACTGTGCACATTTAACCTGTGTTAAGATATTACTCCTCTAAGCCTCTTCTATGTCCATTAAACTGACATTAATAATCATTTTCAGTATTCTGAAGCTTAACCCAACTGTGATCAGATGGGCTCATATTTTTGTATTTGTTTCAATTTCCATTTTCTGGAAATTTGGTCACTCTATGAGGATAGTCATGGGACTCATTTCGAATTTCCAAGTACAGTTGCAGCCAGCAATTCTGAGTATCCAGCTCCTCAAACTCCCACTCAATAGTAACAAAACACGGCAGCAAAAGCAAAACACACCACCAGCTGTGAAGAGCTGCATGCCCCATACAGATCTTGGGAATGTTAGATGCTGGGTGCGCACATGAGTCGGACTGCCTCTCCACCCTGATGTCCCTGGTGTGGACTATGTGAGGTTTAATTTTTCAGCAAGTTTGTTGGATTTCTTTCTGGTAGTTCTATCTTCTCTTGAGAGTGGTGTTCTGAAGTCCCCTACTACTATACTGGTGTTGTCTTCCCCCCCCAGTTTTTTAAATGTTTACTTTGTATATTTTGCAGCTCTACCATTTGATGCATAGATATTTATTACTCTTATGTCCTCTTGTTCTATTGACCCTTTAAGCATTATATAAGGACCTTCCTTGTCCTTTGTGATAGTTTTTAAATTGAGGCTATTTTATCAGAGATTAATGTCACTACTCCTGCTTTTTTCTGGTTGCCATTTTTGGGGGGGTATATTTTCCCATCCTTTTATTTTAAGACTTTCTTTATATTCACTTCCTAGGTGTGTCTCTTGTAGACAGTATATTGATGGATTTTGGGTTTTTATCCAATCTGCCACTCTTTTTCTCTTCATTGGTGCATTTAAATTATTCAGGTTTAGTATAATTATTGAGAGGCAAGGCTTTATTGATATCATTTTGTTAAGTTTTTTTGGTGTTGTTTGGCTGCTTTTTGTGCCACCTCTTTATGAAGAACATCTTTCAGTGTTTCCTGCAATGTTGGTCTTATTTTTATAAACTCCCTTAGATTCTGCTTTTCTGAGAATATCTTGATCTCTCCTTCATATGTCATACCCAGTTTTGCTGGATACAGTATTTTTGGCTGACAATTGTGTTCTTTGAGTGTTCAACATATGTCTTCTTGCTCCCATTATTCCTGCATAGAAATTGGCTCTTAATCTTTTTTGCTCTCCCTTATAGGCTACTTTTGTTTCTCCGTAACTGCATTCAGAAGTCTCTCCTTAGCTTTGGTTCTGGCAAATTTTACTATGAGATGCCTTCATGTTTTCCAGTTGGAGTCTGTTTTATATGGTATTTGCTCAGCTTCTTAATATATATTCTGCATTGTGTCTGGAAATCTTTCTTCTAGTAATTCTTCCCAACTTTCTTAGTATCTTCAGCTGATTCTTGTTGCTATGGGATTCCAATTATGCACATATTATTTCTCTTGATGGTGTCCAGCACTATTCTTAGACTTTCTTCTTCTTCTTTCCGTTTTAATTCTGCTTTTTGTTCTATTTGATCAGTGGTGACAATTCTATCTTCTGTTTCACTGGTCTGTGTTCCATCTCTTCAATTCTCTTCATATGTCCCTCCAATATGTTGACAGCATCTGAAACATTGGTCCTTACATTCTGGATTGTGGTTTCTTGTTTTTCCAGAGCCTCTAATACCTCGTTTATTTTATCTACATTGTCTTGGATTTTTTTTTTTATCTCCTCTTGTTCTCTGCTTACAGAGTCCTATAATTCTTCAAGTGTTTCTTTCACCCATTGAAAATATTTGATCATTATTCTTTTGAATTATGTGTCAAAAAGTTCCACCAAACTTTCTGGCTTCAGGAAATCCATTGATATTGTGTCACCTTTGGGGAGTTACATATTGTTTGGGGTTTGTGTTGCGTGTGGGGTAGTATGTATTTCCCATGACATTGCTATGGTAGAGTTTCTCATGCCTGAGGCCTTAGTAGGCTCTTGTTCTAAACACCTTGGTACACGAAGTCATTGCTCCAGAGCAAGGTGGGAACTTGAATGAGTTTTTCTCTGAAATTTTGGCTCAAGGGAAGACTTATTTCAGTTGGGGAGAGATATGGCCTGTGAATTAGTAGACTTTTTGTCAGACAATTGCCACAGCTAGGCCAGTCCAAGGGGCTTGGTGCTAAAGGTAGCTCAAGCTCTTGGAGGGGGGAGCAAATGGGTTCACCTGTGATACTAGTGTCCCTGGTGCAGTTCAGAGGGGCAGCAGCAGGTCATCCTCCAGGCATTGGGGTCAGGGCATCTAAGCGGTGGGGCCAGATCCTCTCTGTGATGGGGCTGGACTTCCAGCCAGTGTGCAGGAGCATCCAGGTGGTGGGACAAGATCCTCCAGGCTGTGGGTTTGGGGGTCTAGGTGGTAGGGCCAGGGCCTCCAGGTGGAGGGGCAGTGGGGCCACCAGACAGCAGTACCACAGTCTGTGTTCCAAGCAGGAGAGCAATCTAGGCCATTTAAAAACCAATCTTGGAGACTGAAGTTGGAGTGGAAAAAAATGGGCATGTGTGTGGGAGACAGACAGCATGAGCTTCCAAAATCTGTCTCTCCTTTGTTAGAGCCCACATTAATGAGAATTTCCACAGTATCTTCTTTTGTCTAGATGTCTAGGACTAGTTAGAATTTTGGACAAGTGGACTCAGTCTTGTCAAAGCCCTGAGAGAGCTGGCAACATCCGATGCTTTAGGACAAAAAAGAGAGTAATTCTCAGGTGCAGAATGTAGATATTAGGGGTAGTACAGTCAAGTTTCAGATAACCAAGTAGGACAAAGGAGAGCTCCAAGTTACAATTTCTTTTAATTTACTGAGCAAATGGGTGAACAACCTTGAAAAGATCTCTTTAGTTTGAAAAGGAAGTTACTCAATTTCTACTAGGATTATGAGGAAGAGAACGAAAGAGAAAAATGTTCTTCTTTTTGAATAGTTTTAGATAGAAACATTAGTTTTACTTCTAGTTCAGAGTACTGTGAGTTGTTGTTGTTTTTGTTATATGCCATCAAGTTGCTTGTGACTCATAGCGACCCTATGTACAACAGCTCTAAACTCTGCTCTGTTCTGTGCCAATCTCACTGTCACCAATACAGCCATCTCGATTACCCCAGTCACTGAATCAATCCACCTCATAGAGGGTCTTCTCCTCCTGCACCTGCCCTCCATCCTCCCAAGCATGATGTCCCTCTCCAAGGACCAGTCTCTCCTTACAACATGACCAAAGTATGTCAGACGAAGCCTCAGAATCATTGCCTCCAAGAAGAAGCCAGGTTTAACCCTCTCCAGGATGAATATGTTTGTTTTCTTAGCAGTCCATGGTACCTTCAATACTCTTTTCCAGCACCATAGCTTAAAGGCATCATTTCTCCTTCTATCCTCCCCTAGTCATTGTCCAACTCTCTTATGTGAGTAGTATTTATTAATTAAAGAATTAGTCTGCTATTAGTCCATATATTAACTACAAACAGGAAACTTTCTTACCTAAGGTTGTACAAAATGCTACTTCAAATTACTACAGAGCATTATTTTAACAAAATCAGTTTTCTACTAGGTTTCACTATTTTATCATCAGTTGCATGTCCTCCTCTAGAACCAATTTTATTCTTGTATTAATACAGGAGGCATCATCTCCAGAAAATTGTGCTCTGAACCCACTAGTCATTGTGCAGAAGAAAAATGGACAGTTTCATCTCATGTGATTAATAACTTCAGAACCTCAATAGAGGGTCAGCTATGAGTTGGCTCCAACATGACAGCAAAGAGTTTAATGAGATTTAATTTCAATTAACTACTGCATGAAATACAAATTTTGCCACTAAATCTTCATTCTAATAGCATCACTTGTTTCAAAGTTCATTAGCAATTGTCCGTGTTTAAACTTGTTTTTCAGCTCAAACACATGGTATGTGCATAGGTTTTTCAGTTGGAGAACAGACAACAAAGTGTGCAGTTATGGTATCTTCTTGTTCCCCAGAGGAATCTCCTCAAGCACATGAAGAAATGTTCAAAATCCCTAGCCCTGAGAGAGATGCAAATCAAGACAAACATGAGATACCATCTCACTCCAGTAAGACTATCAAAATTTAACAGAACAGCAAGCAACAAATGCTGGCGAGGTTGTGGAGAGACTGGAACCCTTATTCACTGTTGGCAACCACTGTGGAAAGCATTGTGGCGCTTTCTCAAAAAGTTGCAAATAAAGATACCATTTGATCCAGCAATTCCACTATTGGGAATATACCCTAAAGAGACCATAAATGACATCCAAGTAGATACATGTATACCCATGTTTATCGCGGCTTTGTTTACAATAGCAAGGAGTTGGAAACAACCTAAATGCCCATCAACAAACGAATGGGTAGAGAAGCTGTGGTATATTCGCACAATGGAATACTATGCTGCATTGAAAAACAAGGAACTCATGCTACTTTACGCTATGTACATCGTGCATATATTGCATGTCCCCATACATATTATATATATACATCCATATATTAATATTACATATCTCTATGTTTAATCGTGCATACATTTATTATCCCCATGCATATAAGCTAGTATTAACTTTCCTTGCTAGCGCCCTATTCAGTTACATCAATCCCTTAATCAACCTAACATTCACCCTTATCCTTCAGACCATGCTTATCATCACCCTAATCTTTCCATAATTACCATGCTTCGAGAAACCAACAACACTTCCACTTTATACCTCTCTGCTCGCTCCGGGCCCATTAACCGTGGGGGTTACTATACTGAAACTATACCTGGCATCTGGTTCTTTCTTCAGGACCATCTCACCTAAAATCGCCCATTCTTTCCTCTTAAATAAGAC
>NW_006400112.1:190616-202220 GCF_000299155.1 Elephantulus edwardii | reverse complement strand
GAATTCCAAAATCTCTGTAGATGTTCATTGAAATGAAAAATAAACAAACTAAATTAATAAAAAAATAAGTAATTAAAGACAAGAACCCATCAAGAAAGACAAAAGTATAGCAAAGCCATGAAAGTGATTATACACCAAACAGATTTTGAACAAGCAAACACTGTTCAAACTACCCTTTATTTGTTGTTGAGGTTTTGGTTGGGTTTTTTTGTGTGGAGTTTTTTGTTGGTTTTTGTTTTTTTTTTACTAAGAGGTTGTCATTTTTGTTAGTTGCCATTAGGTTAGCTCAGAATCATGGATATCATATGTATAACATATATGTTCCCCTCAAAAAAACCCCAACAAAAACAAAAATCATTTCAAACTCATTGCTCACCCTACAGCAGTGTTCTGAAGCTGTAATTGTAGAGGAGATTACTTTTGTATCTCCCACAGAACCACTGGTGGATTCAAGCTTCCAGGGAGGTACAACCTTTGAGTTAGTAGTATAACTCCCTACAGACAAGGCCACCAGAGCAAGTTCCCTAGTTGGTCTACTTGAACTTACTGTTGGAGCTATTGTATAAATTTATTCTTATGGAGAGTTTCCTCATTTTCACTGACCTGTATTTTACTAAATATAATATCCTTTTCTGGCAGAAAGAAAACATATTAATGCTTCATGTTTCTAATATTTTAAATATATGTGCTAGTCTTATGAATTTATAGTAAATAGTAAGAGAACATTAAGCTTTTAGACAAAAAAAATTTAAAGGTCATTAAATAACAATGATCATTTGTGTCATCGACCGCTAAGACCGCTTAGTTTCAGCTTTCATAGTGATTTTTATAATCCCTTTGTTGTTGTTGTTGTTGTTGTTGTTGTTGTTAGACAACATCGAGTAGAGTATGACCCATAAAAGTCTTATGAACAATAGATCTGAACCTGGTCCTATCCTGTACCATTCTAACACTTCCTGAAATACTAGAGACCACTTTGGCAGTCACTATGTCAATCCACTTGGTCAAAGGTCTTCCTCTCCTTTGCTTACCCTCTGCATTTCTGAGCCTCATGTCTTTTTCCGAGAAATAGTCCTTCCTATCAACATGCAAGAAGTATGTGAGGTGAAGCTTTATTATCTTTGCCTAAAAGAAGTATTCTGGAAGCGCTCTCTCCAAGACCTGTTTGTTTGCTCTTTGGGCAGTCCATGGAAGTTCAGTACTCTTCTCCAACTCCACAGTTCAAAGGCATCAATTCTTTTTCTATCATCCTTATTCATTGTTCAGCTCTGAGAAACACAGAATGTGATTGGAAAAACCATGGCCAAAATCAGATGCACTTTATTCCTCAAACTGACATTGTTATTGCTGGTGTTTTATGCAAACGATTTGGAATTTATCCATAGCTGAATCTCCAGCAGGTTTTCAGAGGCAATTAATCACACAAGAGGAGATTTCTCATCTTTCTCCAGCGGAGCAGGTGGTGTATTTGAACCTTGTGCCTTCAGGACTGCAACACAGCTTATTGCCACTAGGACACCAGAGCTCCCTCCAAACTAACATTACTCCTCAATAATTTGGAGTCAGTAATTGCAGACTTTCCCAGTGCAGTACGTCTCCTGATTTCCTGACTGCTGGTGCTAAGAGTGCTGGTTGTGGATCTAAGTAAGATGAAATTGTTAAGAGCCTCAATATTATTTCTATCATGATGTTTTATTTGAAGAGCAACGATATCACTGTGGAGATTATGCTTGTTCCAGACCATAGTCTTCACAATTACATGCTATGCATCAGAAAGCTGGGTAATAACTAGGGATGACAGAAGGAGAATTGATGCCTTTGAGCTGTGGTGCTGGAGAAGAGTATTGACTATACTGTGGACTGTTAAGAGAAAAAACAGTTTCATCCTGGAGGGAGTGAAACCAGGCTGCTCCTTGGAGGCAAGGATTCTGAAGCTCTGTCTGACATACTTTGGCATGTTGAAAGGAGAGACCAGTCTTTGGAGAAGGACATGATGCTTGGGAGGATGGAGGGATATTGCAGGAGGGGAAGACTCTCAATGAGATGGATTGACTCAGTGACTGGAGTAATGGGGGTAGGTGTGTCGGAGACAGTGAAGTTGTCTTAGAATACATCAGAGTTCAGAGCTGTTGTACATAGGGTCACTATGACTCTCAGGTGACTTGACAACATGTAACAACAACAAAACATTATGTTGTCTCTTGGTCCAACGGTAAGAATTTTTGTTCTCTTAATACCGAGATGCACTCCATATTGAAAGCTATATTAATTGATCTTCTGCAACAAGTATTTCAAGTCCTCTTCACTTACAGCAAGCATGGTGTGTCATCTTCATAACATAGGTTATTGATTAGTTTTCCTCTGATCTTGATGTCACATTCTTCTTCATAGAATCTAGCTCCTTAAATAATTTGCTCAGCATATACATTGAATAAGTATGGAGAGAGAATACAACCCTGGCACACTCCCTTCTTAATTTTAAACAAAGCAGTGTCCCCTTGTTCTGTTAGCACAACAGCCTCCTGGTATAGGTATATGTTTTGCATTAACATAATTAAGTACTCTGAGATTCCCATTCCTTTCAATATTGTTATACAATATTGTTACACAAATCTCAGTTCTATTTTATTCAGGTTATAGTTCTAGCAGTAGAATATCTGGGTCATATGAAATTTCTATGTTCAGCATTTTCAGGAAAACTTTTGAAGAATGGAATTGGTCTTTGTATTGGGATTGCATTGAATGTGCAAATTGTTTTTGGTAGTATTATAATTTTTACAATATTGAGTCTTCCTATCCATGGTCAAGGTATATTCTTCTACTTCTCCAGGTCTCTGTTTGTTTCTTGTAGCAGTATTTTATAATTTTCTTTGAACAGATCCTTTGTGTTTCTAGTTACAATTACTCCCAAGTATTTAATCTTGTGATCAGCTATTGTGAATGGTATTGTTTTTCTTAGCTTTAGCTCTTTATTCTCTTTGTCACTGTAGAGAAACTCAATTGATTTTTTTGTTTTTGTTTTTTAATGTATGTGTAAATTTGAAACTACTTGAAGCTCAGGGTTTCAAACAGCCTTCTTAATAGTCTATCATTTCTCTAGTTATCATTGAACCATATTACAATTAACATTCATTTTTTTGTGCCATTCAGTTGATTTCTGATTCATAGTGACCTCATGCGAGGGTAGAAACCAAACTGATTTTTGTATGTTGATCTTGTATCCTGCCACTTTGCTGAATTGGTCAACTACGTCCAATAGTTTTCTTGCTGAGTCTTTAGGGTTTTCTAAGTCTCCATTGAGAACAATGTTGGCTCTGGGGTTTGCATACATATACTTTTACTATGTTGAAGAAATTCCCCTCTAATCCTATATTGTTGAGTGTTCTAATTAAAAAAGGGTGTTGGTTTGTCTCTATGGCCTTTTCTGCACCAATTGATAGGGTCATGTGGTTCTTATTCTTTGCTTTGTTAATGTTATGAATTACACTGATTGTTTTTCTTATATTGAATCATCCTTTCACACTTGTTATGAATCACATTTGGTCACAATAAATTATATTTTTGATGCCACATTGGATTCTCTTGGCCAGGATTTTATTCAGGATTTTTGCATCTATGTTCATGAGAGATATTGGTCTGTAGTTTTCTAATTTGCTGGTGTCTTTATTTGGCTTTGGTATCAAAGGTATGTTTGCTTCAATTATGGGAGAATTCCATCTTTTTCTATTTTCTGAAATAGTTTATGTAGATTTGGTGACAGTTCTCTGAATGTTTGATAAAATTCATTTGTAAAACCATCTGGTCCAGGGCTTTTATTGGCTGAAGTTGTTTTATTACCTTTTAAATTTCTTCTTTTGTAATGGGTCTATTCAGGTGTTCAATTTTGGTTTGTGTCAGTTTAGGTAGGTTGTGAATTTCTAAGTATTTGTCCATTTCCTCTAGGTTTTCATATTTGTTTGAGTGTAGATTTTCATAATGCTCAAGTGTTAGCCTTTTTAGTTTAGTTGTTTCTGTTGTGACATTTCCCAATTCATCTTTTATTTGGATTATTGTGTCTTTTCCTTCTTCTCCTTAGTTAGTTTTGCTAGGGTTGTTTTTTGTGTTTTTTTTTTATTTTATTGATCTTTTCAAAGAACCGACTCCTAGGTTTGTTGCTTGTTGCAATTGTTTCTTCTGTTTTCTATTTCATTTATTTCTGCTCTAATTTTTATCATTTCTGTTATTTTAGAGGATGTCAGGTTTTCTTGCAACAAACACCACTGGTGCTTTTCTGGCATTGGTGCTGCATAATAAGTAGGTTATTTCCAAGAAGACTGGAGGCTCCTTGGATGCTTTAGCCATACTCAGGCATGACCTCATTTCTGTCCCTCAATCCACAGCTTAGATCGGAGGTACACATCAGTGTTACCACTAGCAGCTTTCCGCTTCTTCTCAGTAATTTCAGCAAATCTGATGTGGGTAGTCTTGTCCGCCAGGGTCACCATTAAGTGGTGGGCCAGGTTCTTCCAGGCCTCTTTGTCCCTGCTTCCATGAGGCTGTGCCAACCCCTTCACCATTTGCTTCTGCTTCAGCTCATCATTCTCAGAGAAGCTGCAAATGGCTCCCTCAGCAGACACCTGGGCTACTCCACAGGGTCCATCTCAACTAGGTGATGTTCAGGTCCTGCACCTGCCTGCAGCCCACTGCCACAGCAACTCACATGTTCTCTCTGCCTTTAGGCCAGTCCTCCTGCCCGGTGGCTCCAGATGCCTTCTTACCAAGGCCCACAACCACCACACTAGGTGCAGACCTGATGCAGACCTTGAAAGGTTCCAGTTTTGCCTGTCTTCAGAGGTGGTCTCTATATGGTCAAAAGTTCTCTCAATTTTCCAGACACCGATTTGTCAAAACTCTCTCCCACACTCGTGCATTTGTAAATGGGAAACTTGTAAATCATCTTCCTTTAATCTCCCGCACGTGTAAACAGTAACTTGTAAATCATCTTTTCCCTTGGAATAGATTCCTAAAACAAGATCCTTTGTCATCTCTGCAGGGGAGAAACTCCTCTTCCATAGTGCTTCTTCACCAGACGCCAGACTGCTCTCCAGCAGAGAAACTGGTGGATTCGAATCACACACCTTGGGTATTGCAGCACAGCTTCTTGCCACTAAGCCACCAGAGCTCTCTTTCAACTTGTTCTCTTGCTCTACAAAAAGACAAATTAAAAAAAAAAATCTCCAACTATCCATAAACTCTCTAAGCAGATTATTTTGCATGAAGGACAAAACTTCCATGATGTTCGAAGCTCAAAAATGAGCCTGTGCTCTTTCTTCCTCTTCATCCCTCAGTGATCTCTCCCAAGCTCTTCTCCCTAGCTGCTCTAGTAGCAGCGGCTTTCATTCAATCCCTTACAGGTCCTGATGTCAGTTCCTCTGGTTCTTCTGTTTACCATGCCCTATGGTGTCCCAACTGCAACGCTTCCTCATCCTGCCAATTTAAGCTAAAATATGACCTATTCCAGGACTTGCCCTGAGCCCCGAGTCTAAACCTGACTCTTCATGACTACCTCTTCTTTCTAAGTTCTCATTTCAAACAGTAATAATGAAATTAAAAACATATTTGGATTGTATTGACTGCACCGAAAACTCCATGTGCACTCTCAGCACATCTACTTCTGTTGACAAGGTTGCTCCTGACACTTAGGAAATATTTGAGAATATTTATTAAATAAGGAGGGAGACAGCAAATGAGTAAGAGAAAAAGAAATAAATGGAAATGGAATGTATAACAACTCTATTGAAGACTCTGTATATAAAACAGTAGCTTGATTCTAAACGTTAATACATACAGGTATGGCAGGGTCTCAGTAAGATGACTTGGGCAAGGAATTAAATTTTTCAGGTATTTTCTGAACATCTGTGAGATGTACAAACTTCTTACTCAGCAGCCTGAAGAAGGACTTTTTCACAGGCTCTGTGTGTTGCTATGATGCGGGAAGCTATGGCACTAGTATTGCAAATGCCAGAAGGGTCATCCAAGGTAGGCTGGGTTTAGCGACATTTCCAGAATAAGACAGAGTAGGAGGTAACGACTAGCAATCTATTATCAAAAATTAGTCAATAAAAACCCTATGCATCATTCACAACTGGCTCACTTGCTTGGACACCAGGATAACATCAGGAGGGAGTAATAGCTGAAGAAGGACATCATGTTTGGTAAAGTCAAGGGCTATTAAGGCCCTGGAAGACAGTAAGAAGGATCAACACATGCATACAATTGTGAGGTTAACATAGAATCAGATGTTTGGTTCCATTATGTATAAAGTTACCATGAGTTAAAGTTAAACTGATGGTTCCTATCTCTCTAGAATCAGATAGCCAAGAAACATGGAGGGAAGAAAGGAAACACTGGTTCAGTGGTGACTCTGTGTTTGATCATGTGCTAAGCTACGACTCCATAAAAATTCACCCACTCTGTACAGAAACCTCCTTAAAGAGAGCATAGCCCTGTTCCACAGCTAGGTGCTGATTTAGATGTCATCTCTCCTCAAGTGCTTTCTCAGCTTAATTAGCCTAAACTGAGTTTCTTTTTTTTATTAATAGAGATAATAATGAAAGTTTATAAAGAACTCGGATTTCCATTTATTCATTGTTTTACATTTTCCTTCCTGCCTCCCTACCCTCAGTTCGTTTTTTTCTTGGGGAAAATGAAAGTTCTTCCATTGTTACACCATACCATACCAGACCACTTTACTATGCAGCTCTTATTTTGGACTCTTGTCATGCCAATAATATCTAAGCATGTATTCCTTTTATAGAGTTCTCTCCCTCATCTGTTTCAAAGCCATGTTCATTGTTTATCCCCTCTTCTCTTAGTTCCCCCCTAACACTCATGTCCTGTTATATAACAGTGGTATTATGCAGTATTTGTCTTTTCACGAATGAGATATTTTGCTCAGCATAATGTTCTCCATGGTCACCCATTTTGTATAGTATTTCATGAATTCTTTGTTTGTTAGTGCTGCATATTCCAATGTGTGAATATACCACAGCTTCTCTATCCATTCATTTGTTGAAGGACACTTGGGTTGTTTCCATCTCTTTGTTATTGTGAACAACGCAGCAATAAACATGGCTGTGCATACATCTGCTTGGGTGGCAGTTCTGGTTTCTTTAGGATATATTTCCAGTAGTGGAATTTCTGGGTAAAATAATATTTCTATTTCCAAATTTTTGAGAAAGTACCATACTGCCTTCCAGAGTGGTTTCACCATTTTACACACCCACCAACAGTGAATAAGTGTTCTAGTTTCTCCACAACTTCACCAGCATTTGTTGTTTGCTGCTTTGTTGAATTTTTCTATTCTTATTGGGGTCAGATGATATCTCATAGTTGTTTTGATTTGCACCTCTCTTAGAGCTAGGGATTTTAAACATTTCTTCATATGTTTGCTTGCCATCTGAATGTCTTCTTTGGTGAAGTGTCTGTTCATATCCTGTGCCCAATTTTCAATTGGATTATATACCTTTATCTTGTTATGATGCTCAAGTATTTTATAAATTCTAGATATAAGTCCCTTATCTGACATGTCATTACCAAATATTATTTCCCAGTCTGAGGCTTCCCTTTTACTCTGTTGGAGAAGTTTTTGGGTGTGCTTAGAAATTTTACTCTTAGACTGTCCTATTCATGTATTTTGTCTTCTCCTGGTTGTAGGTTTTTAAGGATGCTAGGAAGTCTGTTCATGTTGTGGATTAGTGCTTCTAAGGTTCTTCCAAACTTTTCTCTAATGAAGTTTACAGTCCTTGATTTTAGTCCTAGATCCTTGATCCACTTTGAATTGGTTTTTGTGTATGGTATGAAATGTGGATCTTGAGTTTTCTGCAGATGGTTTTCCAATTTTGCCAACAACATTTGTTAAAAAGGCTGTTGCTTCCCCACTTAACTGATTTCACCTCCTTGTCAAAAATCAATTGACCATAGGTAGATGGGCTGATTTCTGGATTCTCAGTTCTATTCTATGTGTCTGTCATTATACCAGTACCACACTGTCTTGACCACCACAGCAGTGTAGTAGGATTTGAAATCAGGGAGTAATATGCCTCCTACATTGTTCCCCTTTTTAATAAGTGTTTTGTTTATTCAGGTTCTCTTTCCATTCCAAATGAAAATGGAGATTGTGTTTTCTATCTCTTTGTAGAATTGATATTTGTATTGGGATTGCATTGAACATGTAGTTTTCCTTTAATGTGATTGCCATTTTAAAAATATTGAATCTTCATAACCATGATGTGTCCTGTCTCCATACCTTTTAAACCTGTATGCAGAACAGATCATCCTGGAGGCTGGGCTCTATAAGGAGAAATGTGACATCAGGATTGGTGGAAGATCTATCAAAAATCTCCGTTATGCAGATGACACAACCCTGCTTGCTGAAACTGAGGAGGACCTGAAGTGCTTGATGCAGAGGGTCAAAGACTGCAGTCTTCAATATGAATTGAGGCTCAATATAAAAAAGACAAAGATTCTCACCACTGAACCAATTGGCAGCATCAGGATAGATGGGGAAGAGACTGAGATTGTTCACAGCTTTAATCTTCTTGGCTCCACAATCAACACTCTTTGCACCAGCTGCCAGGAAATTAAAAGATGTATTGCCATGGGAAAGTCTGCTGTTAGGGACCTCTCTAAAGTACTGAAGAGCAATGATGTCTCTCTGGAGACTAAGGTGCATCTGATACAGGCCATGGTCTGTAATCACTTGTTATGCATCAGAGTGTTGGACAATGACTAGGGAAGATAGAAGGAGAATTGATGCCTCTGAGATTTGGTGTTGGAGAAGAGTATTGAGGGTACCATGGACTGCTAAGAAAGCAAAGAGATTCATCCTGGAGAGGATTAAACCAGGCTGCTCCTTGGAGACAAGGATTCTGAGGCTTCATCTGACATACTTTGGTCATGTTGTATGGAAAGCCCGGTCCTTGGAGAAGGACATCATGCTTGGGAGGGTGGAGGGCAGGTGCAGGAGGGGAAGGCCCTCTAGGAGGTGTATTAATTCGGTGACTGGGGTAATCAGGATAGGTGTGTCGGAGACAGTAAGATTGGCACAGAACAGAATAGAGTTTAGGGCTGTTGTACATAGGGTCCCTATGAGTCGCAAGTGACTCGACGGCACATAACAACAACAACAACCCATGAGCAAGGTATATTCTTTCATTTCTCTATGTCACTTTTTGTTTCTTGCAGTAATGTTTTATCATTTTCTTTTCATATATCCTTTGTGTTTCTACCTACAATTACTCCCAAGTATTTAATATTATGATTAGCTATTGTGATGAGTATTGTTTTTCTTAGCTTCAGTTCCATATACTCTTTATAACTATAGAGAAATCCGATTGCTTTTCATATGTTGATCTTGTACCCTGCCACTTTACTGAATTGGTTAACTATATCCAGTAGTTTTCAGGCTGAATCTTTAGGGTTTTCCAAGTATACTATCATACCAGCAATATAGAGAAATAATTTTACTTCCTCTTTGTCAATTTTGATAAATCTTATTTCCTTATTTTCTTTTATTGCTATCACTAAGACTTCCAGTATAATATTGAATAGGAGAGATGATAGTGGGCATCTTTGCCTAGTTCCTGTTCTTTGAAAAGGTCAATAAAATTGACAAACCATTAGCAAAACACACAAAGGAAAAGAAAGAAAAAACACAAACAATGCGAATAAGAGATGAGTCAGGCAACATCACAACAGAACCAACGAAAATAAAAAGCTAACATTAGAGTATTATGAAAAATTATACGCAAACAAATATGAAAACCTAAAGGCAATGGACAAATACCTAGAAATGGTCAACATACCTAAACGAACAGAAACTGAAATTGAACATCTGAACAGACCCATTACAAAAGAAGAAATTGAAACGGTAATATAACAACTTCCGACCAAAAAATGCCTTGGACCAGATGGTTTACAAGTAAATTTTATCAAACATTCAAAGATGAATTGTCACCAATCGTACATAGACTATTTCCGGAAATAGAGAAATATTGGAATTCTCCCAGATTCATTCTATGAAGCAAACATATCCTTGATACCAAAGCCACGAGTCAGGAAAGGACACCACCAAAATAGAAAACTATAGGCCAATATCTCTCATGAACATTGATGCAAAAATACTGAATAAAATCCTGGCCAATAGAATTCAATGATACATCAAAGAAATAATCCATCAAGACCAAGTGGGATTCATAACAGGTATGCAAGGGTGGTTCAACATAAGGAAAACAATCAATGTAATTCATCACACTAACAAAGTAGATAAAAAGAACCACATGATCCTATCAATTGATGCAGAAAAGGCCTTTGATAAAATCCAACACCCTTTACTGATTAAAACACTCAGCAAAATAGGATTAGAGGGGAATTTCTTCAACATAGTAAGAAGTATTTATGCAAACCCAAGAACCAACTTCGTTCTCTACGGAGAGAGGTTAAAGGCATTCCCTTTAAGAACAGGAACCAGGCAAGGATGCCCCTCTCACCTCTCTTATTCAATATTGTATTGGAAGTCTTAGCGAGAGTAATAAGACAAGAGAAGGAAATAAGAGGTATCCAGATTGGCAAAGAGGAGGTAAAATTATCTCTCTATACAGATGATATGATAGTATACCTAGAAAACCCTAAAGACTCAGCAAGAAAACTATTGGAGGTAGTTGACCAATTCAACAAAGTAGCAGGATACAAGATCAACATACAAAAATCAGTTGGATTTCTCTACAATGACAAAGAAAATACTGAGCCTGAACTAAGAAAAACAATACCCTTCACAATAGCTAATCAGAAGATTAAATACTTGGGAGTAAATCTAACCAGAAGCACAAAGAATCTATCCAAAGAATATTACAAAACATTACTACGAGAAACAAAAAGAGACCTGGAGAAGTGGAAGAATAACCCTTGATCATGGATAGGAAGACTCAATATTATGAAAATGGCAATACTACCAAAGGCAATTTACACATTCAATGCAATCCCAATAAAAATACCAATCCCATTCTTCAAGAAGATGGAAAAGGTAATCTCCAGTTTCCTTTTGAATGGAAAGAAGCCCTGAATAATCAAAGCACTCCTTAAAAATAGAAAATAGGTAGGAGGCATCTCACTCCCTGATTTCAAATCCTACTACACTGCTGTGGTAGTTAAGACAGCATGGTACTGGTACAATGATAGACACATAGATCAATGGAATAGAATTGAGAACCCGGAAATCAGCCCATCTACATATGTCAACTGATTTTTGACAAGGAAATGAAATCAGCCTTTTTAACAAATGGTGCTGGCAAAATTGGAAAAATATCTGCAGAAGACTCAAGCAAGATCCACACCTCACTCCATATATAAAAACGAACTCAAGGTGGATTATGGATCTAGGACTAAAACCAAGGACTATAAACTTCATTTTAAAAAAGCTTGGAAGAACTCTAGTAGTCCTCATTCACAACATAAACAGTCTTCCCAGTATCCTGAAAAATCTACAACCAGGAGAAGATAAAATAGATGAATGGGACCTTCTAAGAATCAAATCCCTATGCACATCCAAAAACTTCTCCAACAGGG
>NW_006400112.1:182975-190346 GCF_000299155.1 Elephantulus edwardii | reverse complement strand
AATGGTGCAACCACTGTGAAAGGCGGTATGGCGCTTTCTCAAAAAGTTGCAAATAGAGATACTATTTGACCCAGCAATTCCACTACTGGGAATATATCCCAAAGAGACCATAACTGACATCCAAGCAGATAAATGCACACCCATGTTTATCGCAGCTCTGTTCACAATAGCAAGGAGTTGGAAACAATCCAGGTGCCCATCAACAAACAAATGGATAGAGAAGCTGTGGTATATTCACACAATGGAATACTATACTGCATTAAAAAACAAGGCACTCATGCAATATTTTTCAAAATGCGTGACCCTGGAGAACATTATGCTGAGTGATATATCTCAGTCACAAAAGGACAAATATTGCATGGTGCCACTGTTGTAAATTGGGACTGATATCAGGGTGGGGTAAGACTGAGAAAAACTGGATAAATTGTGTATACATACTGCACTGAAACAGATGAGGGAGTGAATAATTTAAAAGCGATGTATGATGGGGTATTATGGTTATCATAAGAGTCCACAATTAAGGTTGCATAGTGGAATGTACTTGGGGCAGGGGGATGGCTGTGGGGGGATTGTTTCCCAGGGAGGGAGTGTTTCTTTTACTTTTGAAAGAGAGGAGCGAACTGGAGGGGGCCAGGTCTGGGCAGGGAGAGAAGTGCAGCAATGAATGAATGGAAATTCAAAATCTCTGTAAATGCTCATTAAAATTATTTTTTAAAAATAAAGCTTAAAAAGAAGAAAAAAAAGAAATCTCTTTGCTTTGCTTCCACAAGAGTGTAAATCTAGTTCACTATGGCAGTGCTAAAGCTATGGCTGAAAAGCCAACCTTTGACATTATGGTAGTGTTGCTTTAAGGAGGCGGACTGTAAAAGGAAACTATACATGGATAACTAGAGAACAGTTCTGACAAGGGAAAGCTCTAAGAAGGCCAGGCATGTGCGTGCTATCCTTGATATTGTTGTTATGTGCGATAGAGTTGACTATCACTCATAGTGACCTTATGCACAGTAGCTCTGAATCCTGCTCTATCCTGAGCCAATTTTGTTGTCTCTGGCGCACTCACCCTCATTATCCCTGTTTTTATGTCACTACATCTAATCCACGGTATTCATCTCATGCATTGTCCTTCAACCCTTCCAAGCATGATATCCTTCTTCAAAGACTGGTCACTGTTGTGTACAAGCCCAAAGTATGTGAGACAGTCTCAAAATCCTTGGCTCCAAAGAGCAGCTTGGTTTCACCCTCTCTAGGACAGACCTGTTAGCTCTCCGGGTGGTCTCTGATATGTTCAGTACTCTTCTCCAGAACCAAAAATCAAAGGCATCAACTTTTTTTTTTAAGGCATCAATTCTTCTGTCATCCTTGGCCATTGTTCAGTTATCTGATGTATAGCAAATAATTGCAAAGACCATGGCCTGGATCAGGTTCACCTTAGTTTTGAGACTGACAACCTTGCTCTTCAGCACTCTGGAGAGGTCCCTCATAGTATTTCCTAATGCAATTCATCTTTTGATTTCCTGACTGCTGGTGCCAAGAGTGTTGATTCTGGAAATCAGCAAGCACCAGTGACGCAGCACACACACATTGCTGCTGGTCTATGGCGATGTGGAAATGGGAGCTGTGCATGGGCACCACCTATGGGAACAGTGATGGGTGGGGACCTCTCAAGAAGTCAGAGCTGGTGGGCAGCTTCTGCACAAGGAAGCAATGTCAGAAGGACAGACCAGCATCACTGGTGACTAGAGGCCCGATCACCATATATCTAGGGTTGACTGGGCAGGGAGGAGGGAGGCTGATCACATCAGAAGGGGAGGGACAGAACTGGATATTGGAGGAAGTGGATGTTAAGGAAGCAGGAAAGAAAAAGAACCAAATCACATTTGCTAAAGGTAGGGGGGTGGCGTGCTGGGCAGCCAACATTTCTGGGTAAAATGCTTGTCTGCTGGATATTACTCTAAATTAAACATCTAAATTAAGGCAGACTGGGGAGAAGGATTAGCTATCCACTTCCAAAATAGCAGACCTTTGAAAATCCTATGCACAATAGAACTTACTTAAATTAGATTAGTTGATATGGCACCTGAGGCTGAGTTGTCTGGTTGGCAAACACAAAGAAGGAGGAACAGTTAGTTGCAAGCAGACACTAGTTATTGGCACATGGAATGTGATAAACATGAATATAGGTAAATTGTATATTTTTAAGAGAGAAATGGAATGCATAAACATTGACATCATTGGCATCAGCGAAATGATCTAGATTGGGATAGGACATTTTCAATCAATCCACGAGAACAGAAATGAAAAGGTAGAGGAAACTGCCCCTGATAAGATGATATTATTAAATTTGGGCTTACTGAAACACATCATGGTATTGCTCTAAAAACTGACACCCCCAGTCCCAGCAGTCCATGGGTCAACGCCATCTTTAAATTTTGGATTTTAGTGGAGGCCTGCAAGGACAGAGCGGGGCAGGGCCAGGGTTCTTTCCACTCGTGCCCCAACCTACCTAAGTGTGTTGTTCCCCTTTGGTTTTCTAACTCCCAAGTCTTTGCACATTTCATTATAATACTTTTGTTTACCTTTTCCTCTTCTCCATCCTTTTCATTTGTTTTAATTACTCTAGATTCAATTTCCTCATATACAATAGATTGCAGTTTGGCCCTTCTGAAAATTTTGTGTCCCTCAGTTCCAACTTGAACTTGCATAGGAGCAATTGATAGTTTATTTTTCAGTCAGTTCCTTGATTTATTCTGACTGATGATGTTGACCTTTGCCATCACTTCTATCCATAAATGTGCCAGATTTGATTCTTGTTTACTCCAGCTTGTGATGTCCACATGTACAGTCACCCTTTATGTTACTGGGGGAGAAAGTATTCTCAATGAATGGGCTTTCCCAATTCTATCATCTGATCTCTGGCATTATTTAATGATAGAAAGACTGGATATTCCAACTACTGATTCTTCTTATTTGCTTCCAACTTTCACATTCCAATCACCAAGAATTATCAATGAATCTTGACTACATGTTTGATCAATTGCAGATAGCAAAAGTTGGTAAAAACCTTTAATTTCTTCATTCTTTGTATTAGCACTTAGATTATAAATCTGAATAATAGTCATACCTTACTTGTAGATATATGGACAATATTCTTTTATAACTAAGGATACAACACTCTAAAGACTATGTTACTAGTTTCCCATTCATATTATTATATTAATAATATACTATTTGCTTGGCTTCAAAATCAGCCTTCTTGGTACCAGCAGCCAGGAAATCAAATGTTTAATTGCATTGGGAAAGTCTACTGTCAGGAACCTCGCTAGAGTACTAAAGGACAACGATGTCAGCTTGAAGACTAAGATGCCCCTGATCAAGGCCATGGTCTTTGCAATTACTTGCTATGAATCAGAAAACTGGACAATGACTCGGGATGCTAGAGAACTGATGCCTTTGAGCTGTGGTACTGAAGAAGAGTATTGACTATACCATAGAGTACTAGGAGAACAAACAAGTTCAACTTGGAGAGGATGAAACCAAGCTACTCCTTGGAGGCAAGGATTCTGAAGCTCCATCTGATGTACTTTGGACATGTTTCAAGGAGGGGTCAATCCTTAAAGAGGGACATAATGCTTGGAAGGGTAGAGGGACAGAGTAAGAGGGCAAGACCGTCATGAGTTGGACTCAGTGTCTAGGGTAATGAGTTTAGGTTTGTCAGAGTCAAGAAGGTTGGCTCAGGATAGAGCAGAGTTCAGAGCTGTTGTACACAGCTATGAGTTGCAAGCAACTCGACAGACCTTAAAAACAATATATTATTATTCTATTAATGACATTCTATATTACTATTGACTTACATTGTTCTTTAGAATTGATCTTGAAACATGTTTTTGAGAATGAATGTATGGCTGTTGTTCTTCAATTTGTCACTCCCAGCGCTGCATACCATATGATCTTTGGCTTAAAATGGCCAATACAGGCTAATTTTAGCTCACTAACTCCTAGGAACACTGGTGGCTTAGTGGTAAGGAGTTGAGCAGCCAAAACAAAGTCATAAACTTTGAATCAGCCAGTTGCTACACAGGAGAAAGATGGGAAATTTCGCACATGATTTACTGCCTCTGAAAACCTGCTAGATGATCAGCTTTGATTTGGTTCTGACTTGACAGTATGTAACAATTCTTAAGATATAGGTCTTCAAGCACCCAATTTTATTTTTGACAACTTCTAATTGAAATTCTTCATTGAACTTCATTAAAGCTCTTCAATTAATTAGGGGACCTCATTAATTAGGATTAAAAATTAGGAGATTTCACTGAAGTCTTAGGATTAGTCATGAAAGACAATCTAAGTGGGTGGGAATAAATGTTACAATTCCCCAGGGCTCTGCCCTTGGCCTTAATTTCATTTTATTTGGGAAGATCTATGGTCTACCCCTTTAAGTAATATTGAATCCATTATGAAAATTATTTGTTGATTGCTTTCAAGTAGAGCATGACTTATAGTGACCCTATAAACAAAAGCCCTGAAGCCCCTCTACAACTATTGATATTTATCAACGTTCATAGAGTTTCCGGAGGCATATTATTTAGGAAGTGGATGTAACTCCTGCTTCCAAACCTGTCTTAGTATGTTATTGTTATGTACCTTTGAGTCGCCTGTGGTATATAGCGATGTACAGTAACTCTGAACCCTTCCCTGCCCTGAGCCAGTCTCACTAATTCCAACACATCAACCCCATCACCCCAGTTACTGTATCAATCCATCTCATCTAGGGTCTTCCTCTTCTGTGCTGTCCGTCCACCCTTCCAATCATGATATCCTTCTTCAAAGTTCAATCTCTCCTGGCCACATGCCCAAAGTAAGTGAGGGAGAGCTTCAAAATCCTAGCCTCCAAGGAAAGACTTGGTTTTACCCTCTCCAATAAAGACTTATTTGTTTTCTTGGCAGTCCATCGTATGTGTAAGACTCTTTTCCAGCACCACAACTCGAAGGCATTGATTCTTCTCTCACCCAGAGTCATTTTTCAACTCTGAGAAGAGTGGTCATCTGAGAAGACCATGGCCTGGATTAGGCACACCTTTATATTTGACTGACATCACTGATTTTTAGCACTCTGGAGAGGTCCATGACAGCATATTTTCCCAATGCAATTCATCTTTTGATTTCCTGACAGCTGGTGTTAAGAGTGTTGATTGTGGATCCAAGCAAGCTGTAATTGCTAACAACCTCAATCTCTTCACCATCTAATATGGTGCTGCCAATTGGCCCAGTGGTGAGAATCTTGTCTTCTTAATGCTGAGCTTCAATCCATATTGAGGACTACACTTGATCTTTTGCAGCAAGTGCTTCAGGTCTTCGTCAGTTTCAACAAGCAAAGTTGTGTCATCTGCATATCATAGGTTGTTAATGAGTCTTCTCCAATCTTGATGCCACACTCCTCCTCATAAAGCCCTGTTTACGGTTGTTGTTATGTGCCATCGAGTTGCTTATGACACATAGCGACCTTATGTACAAAAGCCCTAAACCCTGCTCTATCCTGTGCCAACCTCATTTTCTCTGATACACATACTCCCACCACCCCAATCACTGAATCGATCCATATTATCAAGGGTTTTCCTCTCCTGTGCTCCTCTCCTCCACTCTCCCAAACATGATGTGCCTCTCCAATCCAATGGAGACAGAATACACTTCTGGCAGACCCCCTTCCCAAGTTGAACCATGCAGTGTTTCCTTGCTCTGTTTTGGACAACTTCCTCTCAGTCCAAGCATAGGTTTCACATAAGCACAATAAAATGTTCCGGAACTCCCATTCTTCTCAGAGTCAGCACAGCTTATTGTGATCCACAAAGTCAAAAGCTGTCACTTCCTTTTTTGCTGTAATGGAGCAGTGACACTCTGATGGCAGTAAGTGTGATGGAGACACACCACTCCGGGAACGCTGCAGAGAGCCAAACTCAACTTTATTGGGGTTGCAGTGCACTTATATACAGGCGAGTAAATAAGAAGACAGGATGGGCTAGGATTGTAGATGTGAGACATGTGGATTGTACAGGATAACCTCAACTCAGTGCAGACCACTCCCAGCTCAATAGATGTGGCAGCCATTTTAGGCTTTCATTTATCCAGAGATAGGCCATCTGCCCCAGCCAGAGGCCTCCCCCTCCTCCCTAATATCCCCCAATAAAAAGCCTTTGCATAGTCAATGATACACAGATAGGCTTTCCTCTTGTATTCCCTCCTTTTAGCCAAGATCCATCTAATATTAGCTACAATATCCCTAGTACCATGACCCCAACCTGCACTTCTGGTCACTCTCCGTTGATGTGCTGTTCTAGTCGTTTTTTTATAACCTTCAGCAGAACCTTGCTTGCATGTGATATTAATGATACTGTTTGATAATTTCCACATTCTGTCAAATCACTTTTCTTTGGAATAGGAACAAATAGAGATCTCTTCCAGTCAGTTGGCTAGCTGGTTGTCCTCCAGATTACTTGGCACAATTTGGTGAGCACATCTAGGGTAGCATCTCTTTGTTGAAATTCATCAATTGTTATACTGTCAATTCCTGGGGCCTTGTTTTTTGCCCGTTCTTTCAGAGCAGCTTGAACTTCCTCCTTTATCACCACAGGCTCTTGCTCATATGTTGTTTCATGAAATTCTTCTGTGTCTGCCAATTTCCTTTGATACAACAATATGAAAGATAAAGTTTTGGAGGAGGAAAAAAGTTTATAGCTTCTTGAAATTTGTACAGTAATGTAATGGAACAGTTGATAGTCAAATAAAATACATATATTGTCAAGATAAAAAAGAAGTGATTACCAAATGTTGGAATTATCAATGACATTAATTTTTCTGTAGCTTCTTTTTTAATTTTCAAAAAATTTATTTTAATGAAAGTTTACAGAGACTTTGGATTTCCATTTATTCATTCATTGTTGCACTTTCCTCCCTGCCCACTTCACTTTTCTCTCTTAAAGTTAAAAAAGAAAAAATTCTGTGGTTTCTAATTTTAAAAATATTTGTTTCACTTTTGTAATTTGAAACAATAAAGCAACCTTTCTTTTGTCATTATATATTTTTCAAAATGATTTTTAATACTATATAAAATTTATCTATGATTCTATAAAAAACCTGAGGTATACATTAAAGAAAGGACATATTTAACATCAAAAATTGAGTGACTGCTCTTTATAAGAGCATTTCAATCCCCAGGTAACTAAATGTGTTTCAGGTAGCACATAGTGAATATTTTCATTTAAATAATAGCATAGGATCTTTCTTAAGGGCATTGCACATAAAAATAATTATTTTATAATAATAGAGACAAAACATAATTAGAGAAAACAAATATTATCTCCTAATCATAAAAATGAT
>NW_006400112.1:179330-182865 GCF_000299155.1 Elephantulus edwardii | reverse complement strand
AGAATTATCACTTTTAATTCAGCAAAAGGAATAAAATAACCTTCTTAAAATTTTAAGGCTGATAGATTAATATTAGAAATATTAGAAAACTTTCCAAAAGGGTGAGAAGAAAATCTACAGATGGGGAACAAACATTTATCTCAGACAAGAGTCTAATAACAAAAGTTTACAGAATACTCCTGGTCTCCACAAGAAAAAGACCGATAACCCAATTACAAAATGGGCAAAAGACATGGAAAGAATTTTCACAGAGGAAGATATTCAAATGGCAAACAGACACATGAAGAAATATTCCTAATTCCTGGCAATAAGAGAGATGCAAATCAAAATCACAATGATGTACCATCTCACTCCAATAAGAGTGGCAAAGTTTAACAGGGCAGCAAGTAATAGATGTTGGAGAAGATGTGGTGAGAAAGGAACTCTTATACATTGTTGGTGGGATTATAAAATGGTGAAACCATTCTGGAAGGCAGTTTGATGCTTCCTCAAAAAGCTGAACATAGAAATTGCATATGACCCAGCTATTTCACTACTTGGAATATACCCTGAGAATATGAGAACTGAGGCACAAACTGAGATTTGTACACCAATGTTCATAGCAGCATTATTTGCCATTGCAAGAACATGGAAACATCCAAAATGTCCAACCACAAAAGAATGGATTGAGAAATTATGGTACATTCACACAATGGAATAATACGCAGCACGCAGGAGCAAAAACTTTGTAAATTATTACCCAACTTGAGAGAGACTGGAGAGCATTATGCTAAGTGAACTAACTCAGTTCCATAAGGATAAATATTGTATAAAACCATTATTGTAGAATGAGTATAAGGATCCAGGAGGGATGGGAGAGAAGCAGAGGAATGTGGACATACAGGGGGAAGAGCTGATTAATCATTGGGTTCTACAATTTGATGGGTGAGGGAAATTGAAAGAATTTGTTCAAATTTGTATTTAAATTTTGTAAATGAACTAGTAGAAAAATTAAAAACAGAAAGTTATGTTGTATAAACAGCCCCTTTAAGTCACCATTCAGCCTTTAATGCCCAAGTTGTTGATTTTTTTTTAGTAGATATAAATTATAGCAACTCCTAATAACAGAATACAGCTGTGCAGTAGAGCTTTCTGAATTGTAGTTTTCAGGGGAGCAAGTCACCATGTCTTTCTTCCATGGAGCTGCTGGGTAAGTCTCAACCACCAGCATTTTTGTTAGCAATCAAGTGTTTAGCTATTGTATCACTAGGCCTCTCATTACTTCTCCCTAAACTTCCTGTAAGTATTTGTAGCAATCTCTTGAAAATTTTGTCCCAAATAAAAAACATTACTTAAAAAAAAAAGAAATGTTCTCAATATAATACATAGAATATTCTGGTCTCCACTGAATTAGTAATTGGTTTTACAAAAATATGTAAGCATTAGCAAAACTTGCAATTAAAACTTTTTAAAAAAACCCACAACTTTGTTGTGGTTGTTGTTGTTAGGTGCCATCGAGTCGAGCACAACTCATAGTCACCTATGAACAAAATATCTGAACCCTGTTCTGTCCTTAGCTAACCTCACACTTCCTTTCAGAGAAAAGCCCATTGCAGCAGTCACCATGTCAATCCACCTGGTTGAGGGTCTTCCTCTAATTCACTGACCCTCTACCTTTCCCAGCATCATGTCTCTCTCCAAGGAATAGCACCTCCTAAGCAAAATATCCAAAGTATGTGAGGTGAAGCTTCATCATTCCTGCCCCCAAAGCTGCACCCTCTACAAGATATATCTGTTCGCTCTCTCTTGACCTACATGGGATGTTCAGTGCTCTTATCCACACCACAGCCCAAACTAATATATCAATGTAATTTTATGTGGGTAAGTTCTATAATAATATGAATATAAAAATGACTCCAATCTTTTAAAAAATAGAGTATGGAAGCTTTCTTTTCAAATTATGAATTTGGTTTTCAAAAATCTAGTTCCCAAATCATCTTCTAAAACTTCTAAATGTTTAAGTAAAAGTGAGTTAGTAATGGAGGGAAAATTAATTACTCCTGAAGAAAAAAATTTAATGTTCATAGATCTTCATTTGAAAAGTATATTCAGCATAAGAGATAAGATTAATGACTCAGTTGTAACAATGCCTATATGATAGTTTGAGGAAAAACAATACGAGGCAAATAAAAAGTGTAATTCCTTCTAACAAAGGAGACTGCCAGTTAAGAGTCATGGTGGAATAGGTAGAAAAAAACTCAAACCGGGCTAAAATATAAACTATATGTAAACATTTCTTTAGCTTTGCTGGTCACCAGAGTACTTAAGTGATGAAAAGGAGAAAGTTCCCACCCATGAAATGTTTCTCAGATCAAGAGTCATTGTTCAGATACTATTCTATAAAGGCAGCTCATTCTCTGTTGTCCTTTCATGAAAATAGGATCCAAATTGCTTTGAGAGTGAATACACAGTAAGTGGATTCCTTTGTAAATAGAGTTATTGAAATATCAGCAAGAAGGACATTCTCTTCACCTAAAGAGCATGGACAAGCAACAACCCTGAAATACTTACTGGAGATTATGACATGATTACCTACTTTACTAGTCATATTGTCCTAAAATAAGGACAGTATGTTGGTGTTGTGTACCATAGAGTCGAAACTGACCCATAGCTGATGCTCAGGTAGGCTTTCAGAGGCAGTTAATCGCATGGGAGGAGACTGCCCATGCTTCTCCCTCAGAATAGCTGTTGGTCTCAAATGGTGGGCCTTTGGAATTGCAGTACAGATTCTTCCCACTAGGCCATGAGAGCCCTAGAAATGTACAGCTTCTATTAATGGTTTTTCCAAATAAATTTTAATGGGTATAATCTAAGTCCATTATTAGGCTTTGTGATCTTAAATAAATAGCCAAGCTGCAATTCTTTTACGTAATTTTTTGTTTCATCAGAAAAAGTAGAAGAGTATTTTGATATTGCCTACTAGTATCAATGAGTGAAAATAAAACAAAAATAAACTGCATTCAGGAAGCTATTAGAAAGCAAATTCATTTAATATTTGAAGAAAGCACACTATATACATAGCAAAGACCTTTGAAATATAGAGCATGTTTTTTACTTCAAGCCACTTGGTAAAATCAAGTAAAAGGCACCAGAAGTTTTCCTTACTCCAAAGTCAGAATTTTCTGAAGAACTTCAAGCACAATTTTATAACAAAAGTGATACTGCTCCTACATAAGAAAAACAAGAGAATATTAATTTTAATATCAATATCAACTTTTAGAGAACATATATAACTTTCAACTCTACAGAACAGTTCCTTAAAAAGAGCAAACACTCAAAAAACAATTTAATTATGCAAACAATTTTAAAAATAATAGATAATAACTATAATATAGTTCTTGATCTAGAAGAGGTTGGCTGAGATATTAAGCAAACAGAGAAGAAAATGGCTCTCAGGCTCTTGATTTCCTTTCTCTGGCTAACTTAAACTAAACTGGTATTTGCATTAACTTTAGCCTTTTAAATGAACATAGACACACAAATTTATTTATTTATT
>NW_006400112.1:158172-159483 GCF_000299155.1 Elephantulus edwardii | reverse complement strand
GGGTAATCAGCAATGCCCCAGTAAACACAGATAAGATCCTGCCGGCCTTTCTCCTGCCAGGTTAGTTCCTCAACAGCTCGCCTGATAGCTCCAGGTGATGGCTGGATCCAAGGTGGTGCCCTGAGGTCACAGGGCTGTGCTGGGGGTTGAGATGTCTGGTTGTGGAGCTGCAAGGGGGGTGGGGGAAGGGGAGGAAAGCAAGGGACTAGGGGGTAAGGAGCGCAGGGCTTGGACACTACCACCAAGAGGTGAGTACGGGGCTTGGGCGCTGCTGGGGGTTTATGCAGCAGCACCCTGTGTGTTAAGGGTCACACAGGTGTGGGTTGCAGGGGGGTCACACAGTGTCGGGTAGTCTTCGTTCCTCTGGGGTCTCACAGTCTTCGCTCCTCTGGAGTTCCACGGTAGGTGGCTGGCTGTTGTTCTTCCCGGGTCTCTTCCCGGCCCCTCTCGCGGTGGAACCCCATCTGGGGGTGGCGTTCTCCCATCTGGCGCCAGCATTCTCGCGCTGCGTCGCTCTCTATTTTTTCATTATTGACAGCATACTGATAGGGTTTATTAATTGTTTTTAAAGATAGAATTCTCATGTTTTCCATTTAACTCTAGTTCAAATGAATTGTTTTTTCTATTACTGGACATTGGAAATAGGCCACTCTAAAGAAGTAGCTCTGTATTATGTGTCCGAATCTATCTACCAGTTGCTCTCCAGAAGAAAGATGGGGCATCTCTTCCAATTTATTGCCTTTGAAAATGGGCAGAAGGGTCACCTATGAGTCATATTTGATTTGACAGCACACAACAGCAGCAGCATATTCTCTTGAGCCCTTCTTTTCATGAATAATCTGTATTTTGTTGTTAATAGGTGTTATCAAACTGATTCTCATTCATATCAACCTCATGTGACAGAGTGGAATTTCCACATGGGGTTGTCTAGATTAAAATCTTTATGGAAACAGATTGCAAAAATCTATCTTGGGAGGAGTCATTGTGTTGTTAGCAACTGAGTGATTTACTACTGATATGATGTTATTGTTGTATATCTCAGAACTGGTTAATAGCTGACCTGATGGGTTTTCAGAGGCAGAAATTGCCCATCTTTCTCCCATGGAACAACTGGTGGATTTGAACTGCAAGCCTTTGAGATTGCAGGTAGCTTCTTACCACTGGCCACTAGAGCTCCCTACTGATATATTTTTTCCTTTTTTTTCTCTTTTTTATTATTAAATTTTATTAGTTTTAATGAACATTTACAGGGCTTTTGGGTTTTCATTCCTTCATTGCTGCACCATTCTCTCTACCCTCCTCCCCAGTTTG
>NW_006400112.1:155625-157269 GCF_000299155.1 Elephantulus edwardii | reverse complement strand
TCCTCTCCTTGAAAAGCAAAAGAAAAACTCCCTCATTGTTCCTTGTTTTTTAATGCAGCATAGTATCCCATTGTGTGAATATACCACAGCTTCTCTAGCCTACTGATATATTAGTGACAAGTAAAAGAAACCAAATCATTTTCCTGAAATTTATTAAAAATGATTTTGTTTTGTTGTTGTTGTTGTTGTTATATGCCATCAAGTCGCCTGCAGCTCATAGTGACCCTATGTACAAAAACTCTAAACCCTGCTCTATCCTGTGTCAATCTCACTGTATCTGACACACCTAACACATTACCCCAGTTACTGAATCAATCCACCTCATAGAGGGTCTTTCTGTCCTGCACTGTCCCTCCACCCTCCTAAGCAGGACGTCCTTCTCCAAAGACTGGTCTCACATTGCAACATGTCCAAAGTATGTCAGACAAAGCTTCAGAATCCTTGCCTCCAAGGAGCAGCCTGGTTTAACCCTCACTAGGATGAACCTGTTCATTTTCTTAGCAGTCCATGGTATATTAAATACTCTTCTTCAAAACCCCAGCCCAAAGGCATCAATTCTCCTTCTATCATCCTAGTCCATCTCTCTGACACACAGCAAGTGATTATAAAGAACATGGCCTGTATCAGGCGCACCTTAGTCTCCAGAGTGACACCATTGCTTTTTAGTACTTTGGAGAGGTCTCTAACAGCAGACTTTCCCATACCAATACGTCTTTTCATTTCCTGTCTCAGTGTTGACTGGGGAGCCAAGCAAATGAAAACTGTGAACAATCTCAATCTCTTTACAATCCATCCTCACGTTGCCAGTTGGCCCAGTGGTGAGAATCTTTGTTTCCTTGATATTGAGCCTCAATCTATTTTGAAGGCTGCAGTCCTTGACCTTCTTCAATAAGCACTTCAAGTCCTCCTCAGTTTCAGGAAGCAGGGTTGTGAATTATGAAAAAAGGATGCATGTAGGCATCAATATTAAATGACTATATGGCATGTATTTCATAGTTTTGAACTGGGAATATTAATGTATTAGAACAAACTTAATGTCTACCTTAAACAAATATAATTAAATCAAATAGGAAAATGATATTATAAATACAAGATCCTATTAAAGAGCCTAGTGGTAAGAATCTGTGCTGCAGTCCTGAAGGCATGCAGTTCAAATCTGCCAACCATTTCATGGTTGAAGGATGGGCAGTCTTTTCCTGTTTGATTGTTGTTGTTAAGTGCCATCGAGTCGCAGGGGACTCATAGCGACCCTATGAAGGAGAGTCCTCAATGCTTGGGTGTCTCTCATCCTCTCTCCAGGTTCATACGGTTTCTGGAGGCAAGCTATTATGGAAGTGGATGCCACTCCTCCTTCCAAGCTTGTTTTTTTTTTTGGTTGTTTGGGTTTTTTTAAATTTTATTAAATTTAATGAACATTTACAGGGATTTGGGGTTTTCATTCCTTCATTGTTGCACCATTCTCTCTACCCTCCTCCACAGTTTGTTCTTCTTCCCCGCCATGCGAATGTCTGTTTTAATTGTCCAGTTGCCACAGTGCTTGTCAAAGCCAGTTCTGATTAATCTCCTTTGTCGGTGTGTCCTTTGCCATTCCCTATCACTCCTCCCTGAGAGAGACTTCACCCTGATTCATAAGGAAAAGGGGAT
>NW_006400112.1:151691-155309 GCF_000299155.1 Elephantulus edwardii | reverse complement strand
CTGCAACTGCATCCTGGCCCATCCTCACCCTTCTGCCCCCAACCCTCACCTCCTTGTACCCCCAATATGTTTTTCCCAATTAAAAAAAAAAGAATAAAGACAACAATGTGTGCCTGATCCAGGGCATGATGTTTTTAATTGCTTCCTATGCATCTGAAAGTTCGACAATGAATAAGAAAGACGGGGAGAAAATTGATGCCTTTGATTTGTCATGGCTTTGAAGCGTATAGCCAAAGAACAAATAAACCTATAGTAGACAAAGTACAGCCAGAGTGCTCCTTAGAGGGAAAGATAGGAAAATCTCCACGTATACTTTTTGACATGATGTCAGGATTGACTAGTCCCTGTATAAAGGCATAATGCTGGGAAAAGTGGAGGGTTAGAGAAAGAAAGGAAGACCCTCCACAAGATGAATTGGCAAAGTGATTGTAACTATGGCTGAAACATGGTGAAGATTGTGAGAATGGCACAGGATAGGGTAAGGGTTAGATCTGTTTATAGAGTAGCTATGAATTGTAGTAGATTCAATGCACTCTTAACAAAACCAATACTCTGGAACAGAATATGTAAGAGAGTCTGGGGGAGGAAGAAGAGGAAATGGATTGTGACTAACAGTTTCCATGAACATATGCCTCCTTTGTCATGAGATCAGAGGATCTGCATGGTGCCTGGAAGAATTTTGATCAAAGTTTCCATAGAGAACTCCTGATCAAAAAAGGAAAAGCATTTCAAGTTCTCACAGACTCCATACTTTCTGGAAACCTGAAGGTTGGATAAAGATCTGAAAGGAATTCTAAGATAAACTTTAAAATGAAAATATTCCATGAAGTCTTCTTAAAACCAAAACAATAATTTAACTAGTAAAAATAGTTTGTGACATTAAATACTATTGATCAAAGATCAGATGAGTTGTGAAATCAAACCAGATGAGTTTGTGACATCAAAGACATCATCCATGAAGATAATAAAAGGTCATTACAAAAACAGAGGAGAAAGAAAAGACCAAAATGGATGAATGAATGTTAGAAGATACCCTGAAAATTGCACTGGAATGCCAAGAAGTCAACTCAAATGGAAGAAATTGTAAAATTTAAGATATTAACAGAAAATTTCAAAGGGTAGCTTGAGAAGACAAAGCAAAGTATTAAAATGAAATTTGAAGTTAGAAAATCAAAAGATAAGAACTCATTCAGCATTCCTCAAATTGAAAGAACTGAAAAATAAATTCAAGCCTCAAGCTGCAATACTGAAGGATGCTATGGGCAAAATCTTGAATGATACAGGAAGCATCAAAAGAAGATGGAGGGAATCCAAGGAATCAGTGCAAGAAAATGAATTGGACGACATAAAGCCATTTAAGGAAATTGCAAATAACCAACAGCCAAAGGTGGTAAAAGAAGAAGTTCAAGCTGCACTGAAGGCAGTGGCAAAAATAAGGCCCCAGGACTGCTGGGATACTAAACGACATGGTTCCACAAAAAGATGCAGTCTTGGACATGCTCACCAGGCTTTTATAATAAATCTGGAAAACAGTTACCTGATTCCTACTGATTGGAGGAGATCCATATTTTTTCCCATTCCCAAGAAAGATGAAACTGCAGAAATTATCAAACAATATCACTAATATCACATGCAAGTAAAACACTGCTGAAAATTATCTGAAAACATGTAGAATCAACATAATGGAATGATATATAGCACTCTGAAACAACGATTTAAAAAAAGACTACATACTTGGGAAAGACTGGAAAGCCTTATGCTGAGTGAACCAACTCAGTCTCATAAGGGCAAATTCTGCATAAGACCATTAGTGAAAAACAGAAGAATAACTAGTAAAACATGTATGGGTTTCCATGGGGAAGGGGTGGAAGCAGAGGGTTGATGGTGCGTAGGGTTGAAATCACAGGGTTTCAGAACTTAGTGTGTGGAGGGAAGGGATAAAGCAAATGGGAAAGATCTAGCAGCAACCTGAAAAAAGAGGGTAAGGATGGGTATAGTCTAAAGGTGATTAATTTTCTAAAACATAATGAATGGTAATGATTGTATAAAACACAATGTGAATGAAGAATAGTGTGAAACACAATGCATATGAACTTTTTAAGCAAACCAATACAAAAAAATTTAATTAGTTAACAACAGAGAATTGGCAAACATTCAAGATGGATTTACAAGAGTTTGTAGCACATGAATCCTGGCTAAAAGCAGAAAATAACACACAGTTTCATTGACTATGCAAAGGCATTTGACTGTGTAGATTAAAATAAATTATGGTTAACACTGAAAAGAATGGGAATCCCCTAATACATATTTGTGTTCATGTGAAAACTGTAACTAGACCAAAAGGCTATTATCTGAACAGAGTAAGAGAACCTTATATTTCATGATTTAAAATAAAGAAAGGTGTGTGGCAGGGCCATACCCTTTAACCTATCTATTTAATCTGTATGCTGAGTAATTGACCCATGAGGCTGGACCTTATGAAGAAAAATGTGACATCAGGATGGAAAGAAGATTCATCAGTAGCCTGCATTATGCAGATGACACAACCTTAGTTGCTGAAAGCAAGGAGGACTTAAAACACTTGCTATAGCCTTCCATATTGAAAATCCTCATCATTGAGCCAAAAACATGATAGAAGAAGGAAAGACTGAAGTTGCCAATGATTTAATCTTGCTTGGACTCACATCAACATCTTTGGTACCAGCCAACAAGAAATCAAAAGACATGTTTCACTATAAATGTCTGTTCTCAAGGACCTTTCCAAAGTGCTAAGGATGATGATGTCAGTTTAAAGACTAACGTTCACCTCATCCAAGCCAGAGTCTTTTGTATTACTTGCATCTGAATTATAATTTTGCATCTGAAAGTTGGACAATGAGTAAGAATAACTGAATAACTAGTTCCTTTGAGTTGTAGTACTGGAGAAGAGTGCTGGATATCCCATGGACTGCCAAAAGCACAAACAAATGTGTCTTGGAGAAGGCATAGATAACGTCCTCCTTGAAGGGCTAGATGATGAAGGTTCATCTCCTATACTTTGGGCACATTTTTAGGAAGGACCAGTCCTTGGAAAAGGACATCATACTTAAAAAGAAGGAGGGGCAGGGAAAAGTGGAGAGGCAAGGAAATGAAAGAGATTGACACAATGATTGTGGCAATGGGCTCCAGTGATGATGATGAGGACGGCACAGGTTAGGGCAGGATTCAGATCTTTTGGTCATAGGGTTGCTATGAGTCGTAGTCAACTCTACAGCACCTAACAACAACACAACAACCTCTTTACCAAAAATTGTTTGCAATGATCATTATGTTTTTAAAAGAATTTTATATATGGAATTGATTTCACAATTGTTGTTGTTATGTGCTGTCAAGTCGTTTGCGACTCATAGCGACCCTATGTACAACAGCCCTAAACCCTGCTCTATCCTGTGCCAATCGCATTTTCTCTGACACACCCATCCCAATTACCCCAGTCACTGAATCAATCAACCTCATAGAGGGAAGGTCTTCCCCTCCTGCGCTGTCCCTCTATCCTACCAAGCATGATGTCCCTCTCCAAGGACCTGTCTCTCCTTACAACATGTCCAAAGTATGTCAGACAAAGCCCCAGAATCCTTG
>NW_006400112.1:146105-151591 GCF_000299155.1 Elephantulus edwardii | reverse complement strand
GAGGTTAGTCCCATTCTACAACAGTGGCATCATGTAATATTTGTCCTTTTGTGACTGGGATATTTCACTCAGCATAATGTTCTCCATGGGGGAGCTCCACCACACTCTCTCTTGTTTGATTAGTGCCTCTAAAAACCATCTGGAGGGTCAACTATAGGTCGGATCAAAAACAAAAACAGTGTCTTAGTAAGGTATTCCATCGTCAGTACAAAGGCAGGTGATTCAAATATACCAGCCGTTCCATGGGAGAAAGATGGGAAATTTCCTCCCATGCAATTTATTGCCTCTGGAAACCTCCTGGAACATCAGATATGAATCATTTCTGACTCAACAGCAGCATGAAATATTAATCTTTATATTCATTATTATTAAAACTTAAGTAGTGAGTGTTTACCTGTGTTTGAATCATGCCATAACGGTGTCCTCTCATTTGGCTCACAATATTCTTGATGTTGAACTGTAACAGGGTAAGAATAATTGTATTAGCCACATGGAGTAAATGTAAACACAGACTGCCAAATGAGCACTCCATACTCCTTTCGGGATAAGAGATGTCAAGATTCAACCAAAAATATTTCTTTTTTCAGTCACAAGAAAAGATACTGCTTTTTGCATAGTTCAATGGATGAGGAAGATTTATTTAGTCTAAATACTTCTACAAGAAATCTTAGAAAACAATAATTTATACTGAGAAATCGTGTAAAAAATTAACAACTATATTTCTGACTATACATCTCTGTCTCCAGAAAAATTAGAGCAGTGATGTGATTTTGGAAGTCTGAAACACAGACATTCTTTTTCTATGGCAGTAATATAGTTTCTTATGTGAAAGGCACTGTTAACTCAAGAATAAAAACCACCATGAAATAATTTTCTCATCATTAGATTCTGTGCCATGAGGTTGGGCTCTCTTATAGTATGGTCGGTGAGCTAGTTAGTCATCTACAGTGACTTGGAACTATGAATGTGAAGAAATATTTCTCGCAATTTAATATGGGAACAGCATTCAAGAGCACGATCAATGAAAGAGAATATAGTGTGAATCTGGACTCACTGAGAGTAATAAGATGTGATATTTTAAGATTAGTTTGCCAAATGTAACCCAGAAGAATATAAAAATCTAAGAAAATGCAAGCAACTATATACCTTGTCACATTTATGATATCTTCAATTGATAATTAAATCTGCTTTTAAAAATATTTCATTTTGAAATTATATACAGAAGTCGCTAAAAATGTATAAGGACATACCATGTATGCTTTACCCAGTTTCCCCCATTGATAACATCTCTATAAAAATGCTGTGTTGTGTACTGGGTGCAATTTGGTCAACTACAACTCATGGCCAACCCTATGAACAATAGACCTAAACCTTGTCCTATCCTGTACCATCCTCACAATCTCTGATATGCTTGAGCCCCTAGGTACAGTTACTACATCAATCCATCTTGGTGAGGGTCTTTTCTAGCATTTTACCCCCAAGGACTGGGGACATGCCAAGACAACTTGCTCTTCTGACAACTTTTCCAAAGCATGTAAGACAAAGTTTCATATTCTTTGCAGCTAAGGAGCACTCTGGTTGAATTTCCTCCAAGACAGACTTATTTGTTCTTTTGACAGTCTGTAAAATTCAGGTCTATGAAATTCTATACACTTCTCCCAGAACACTATTCAAAGGCATTTGAATACTTTCATCATTTCTTACTTTCATCATTCTTATCCATTGTTCAAATTTTAGTTGCCTAGGAAGGAATATAAAAAACCTGAGTTGGATCAGGTATATCTTTAAACTTAAATCATTCCTGTTAAGTACTTCGGAGAAGTCCTTGACTGCAGATTGTCCCAATTAACACACCTTTTTAAAATTTCTTGACTGTTGTTACCATGGGTGTGGGCAGCATCATACAGATGAAGATTAAATTTGTCAATTATTTCCTTGTACTTGGATCCATTATCAGTATACATGGTAGAGGTGGTTGTTACATAGCATTGAGGTGATTACAACTGATAGTGAACAACAGACCTGAACCCTGCGCCATCGGTCTTCCTTTCACTCACTGACTCTCCATCTTTACACACTTTCCTTTCTAAGAAACAGCCTCTCCTAGCAACATGCCAAAACTATGAGAGATAAAGCTTCACCATCCTTGTCCTCAAGGAGCACTCAGGCTGCATTTTTTCCCAAAGCATACCTGTTTGTTCTTTTGGTAGTGCATGGGATATTCAGGATTCTTCTTCAGCACCACAACTCAAAGGCATCAATTCGTATTATCCTTATTCATTGTTCAGCTTTTAGGTGCATATCAAATGATGGAAAAAAGCACGGCCTGAATCAGGCACACCACCTAAGTCTTCAAAATGCATGATAAAAAAAAATACAAAGTATCTTCTCATACCACAATACGATAAAACTAGAAATTAAGCACAGGAGGATAAAGTTTGCAAAACCACCATGTGGAAGTTTAATAACTCTCTGCTAGAACATGATTGGGTTATAAAAGAAATAAAGAATAAATCTAAAAGTTCCTTGAAAGAAATGAAAATCAAAATAAAATATATCAAAACCTCTGGGATGCAACTAAGGCAGTCTTCAGGGGGCAAGTCATAGCAATAGGCAACTACATAAAAAGTAAGAAAAAAAATCAATGCTCTAACTGAACAACTTCATTAATAGAAAAATAACCACAATGTAATCTTACAGTCTCTAGAAGAAAGGACATTATAAGGACAAGAGCTGAAATCAATGAGATACATAACAGAAAAACAATTGAAAACATCAAGAGCAGTTTTTTTAAAAAAGGTCAATAAAATTGACGAATCACTGGCAAATTTAACAAAAGAAAAAAGAGTGAGAAGACAGAGATAACTCAATTAAGAAATTCTAGGAGTGATATCACAAGAAAACCAGATAAAATTAAACCCATAATATCAGAATAGTATGAAAAGCTATACTTGTGTAAATTTGAAGACCTAGAGGAAATGGATAAATTTCTTGATATTCATACTCGACACAGATTGACATAGATAGATGCAGAACACTTGAATAGACCCATTACAAAGGAAGACACTGAATAGGTCATAAAAAGACTTCGCATATGAAAAATCCTGAACCTTTACAGGTGAAAAAGAAAAAAAAAATAACAGGTCATAAAAAGACTTCCCTATAATAAAAGTTCTGGCTTCACAGCTGAATTCTACCAAATATTAAGAGAAGATTTACCAATTCTACTTAAAGTATTTAAAAAAAATAGAAAAGAAACACTTCCAGAGTCATTTTATGATGTAAACATAACACTAATACAAAAATCAGGTTAAGATATTACCAAGAAAGAAAACTACAATATCTCTCATGAATATCGATGCAAACATCTTTAAGAAAATCCTAGCCAAAAGAACTCAAAAGTACATAAAAAAAAATTCATCATGACCAAGTGGGATTCATATAAGGTATGCAAGGATAGTTCAACATAAGAAAAACAATCAATGTAATTTACCACATTAACAAAGCAAATAACAAAAACCTTATGATCTTAGCAATTGGTGCAGAAAAGGTATTTGACAAAATCCAACACTCCTTCCTGATACTCAGTAAAATTGGAATAGAAGGGAATGTCCTCAAAATATTGAATAGTATATATGCAAAACTAAGAGCCAATATCATTATAAATGGAGAAAGACAAAAAGCATTTTCCTTGTCAGACAAGCATGCCAACTGTCACCACTTCTATTCAATATTGTATTAGAAGTACTTGCTGGGGAAAAGGACAAGAGAAAGAAATAAGAGACATCCAGATCAGCAAAGAGATGATTAAATTTTAATTGTATGCAGATTATATTTTAGTGTACACATAACCCCAAAGACTGAACAAAAGAACTATTGGAGCTAGTAGATCAATTTAGTAGAGTGGCAGCACATAAGATCAATATCCAAAAATCAGTGGGATTCTTCTACAGTAACAAAGAGAACTCAGAGAAGGGAACAAAGAAAGCAATACCATTTGCAACAAATTGAGACAATTGGGAGTGAATCTAACTAAAAACACAAAAGACCTATACAAAGAAAACTACAGAATATTTCTACAAGACACAATAAAAGACTTAAAGAAATGGAAAAATATGCCCTATTCATGTACAGGAAGACTCAATATTGTGAAAATGATAATTGTACCAAAAGCAATCTACATGTTAAAGGCAATCCCCATACAGATACCATATTCATTTTTCAAGGAGATCTAAATGAAAACTGCCAGGTTTACTAAACAAAAATGAATTGGGAGGCATAGCACTCCCTGACCTCAAAATCTACTACACAGCGGTAGTAACCAAAACATTGTACTGGTACAATGGCAGGCACACAGACCAATAGAACAGAATTGAGAATCCAGAAATGGACACAGTTATCTATGATCAACTGATATTTGACAAGGAAATAAAGCTTATCAAATGGGGAAATAACAACCTCTTCAACAAATGGTGCTGGCAAAACTGGACTTACACCTGCAGAAAGCTGAAACAGGAACATCTCACACCATACACAAAAATCAACTTAAGATGGATCAGGAACCTGGGAGTAAAGCCCAAAACCATAAAGCTCATCAAAGACAAACTGGGATCACGCTTAGATGGCCTAATGTATGGTATAAAGAAACTGCCAAATACAGCCAGAAATGTACAATTTGGAGTGGATAAAATTTATGAATGGGACCTTGTAAAGATTAAATCCCTGTGTGCATCAAAAACTTTTTACAATAGGATGAAAAGAAAACCTACTGATTGGGGAAAAACACTTGGCAATGACATTTCAGAGAAGGGTCTCATATCAAACGTTTACTGAATTATACAGGGCCTCCACAAGGAAAAGACTGGTAACACAATTACAAAATGGGCAAAAGACATGGAAAGAAGTTTCACAGAGTTTCACAGATGGCCAGCAGAAACATGAAAAAATGTTCAAAAATCACTGACAATAAGAGAGATATAAATCAAAACCACAATGAGATACCACTTAATTCCAGTGTTGTTGTGTTGCCGTCAAGTCTCTTGCGACTCATAGCGACCCCATATACAACAGCCCTAAACTCTGTTCTGTCCTGTGCCAATCACACTGTTTCTGACACTCCCATCCCGATTACCCCAGTCACTGAATCAATCCACCTATCATAGAGGGCCTTCCCGTCCTGTGCTGTCCCTCCACCCTCCCAAGCATGATGTCCCTCTCCAAGGACTGATCTCTCTTTACAACATATCCAAAGTATGCTAGAGGGAGCCTCAGAATCCTTGCCTCCATCCAAGGAGCAGCCTGGTTTAACCCTCTCCAGGATGAATCTGTTTGTTTTCCTAGCAGTCCATGGTACCCTCAATACTCTCCTCCAGCACCACAGCTCAAAGGCTTCTCCTTCTATCCTCCTTGGTCATTGTCCAACTCTCTGATGCATAACAAGTGACTGCAAAGACCATGGTCTGTATCAGACGCACCTTAGTCTCCAG
>NW_006400112.1:131344-139180 GCF_000299155.1 Elephantulus edwardii | reverse complement strand
TGGCAGTCCATGGTACATTCAATACTCTTCTCCAGCACCACAGCTCAAAGGCGTCAATTCTCCTTCTATCCTCCCTAGCCATTGTCCAACTCTCTGATGCATAACAAGTGATGAAGGGATACATGATTAGGTATTATTTTCATGACAGGAGTCCAGAATGAAGGCAGCTTAGTGGAGTGGACTTGGGCGGAGGGATTATATAACAATGAAAGAATTTTTCTTTTACTTTTCAAAAAGAAGAGTGAATTGTGGGGGGAGGGGTGGGCAGGGAGAAAGGTGTAACAATGAATGAATGGAAATCCAAAGTCTCTGTAAACTTTCACTAAAATTTATAAAAAAATTAGCTAGGAATCTTAAGGGACAAAGTGTCTATGCTAAGGGGGGAGAAATTACTTAGAAAAAGAGGGCCAGAATGGTTGCACAACTGCAATCAATATAATACAATCAATCTGTATACAATCAATCTGTAATATATAGAAAACGTTGAGTTTATGAATGTTTCGCTGTGTATATTTTATGACTAATAAAATGAGAAGAGTTTATTAAAATAAAATGATGACAGAAGATAAACCAACATACTGCTTTATAAGAAGTATACTAATATATCTGATGAGGAAGTAATCTCTAAAATATACAGAAAACTCCAACAGCCCACCAAGAAAAAGATAAACAACCCAGTTATAAAATAGGTAGAAAACATAAAAAAAAATTTACCAAAAAAGACATTAAGACGGCCAACAAACACATGAAGAAATGTTTCAGTCCATTAGCTACTAGAGTGATACAAATAAATATCATCTCAACCCAGAATTTAGCAAAATTCAATAAGAGCACAAAGAATAAGTGCTGGTGAGTGTATGGAAAAAATGGAACTGCTGGTGGGACTCTAAAACAGTATGATCAGTATGGAAAGCACTTGGTGCTGCCTTAAAAAGTTGAGAATAGAAACCATTTGATCAGCAATTCCATTACTCAAAATATATATCAAAAAGAGCTGTGACTACAGCTGATAAATATATATTCATTGCAGCATTATTTAAAATAGCAAAGAGATGAAAACAACTCAGGTGTGCATCAATGAGTCAGGCACATCTTACTCTTCAAAGTGACATCATTTCTCTTCAATAATTTAGAAAGGTCCTTGATAGCAGCTCTGGTGACCCAGTGGTAAGGAGCTAATTTCCAATCTGAAGGCACGTGGTTTGAATCCAAAAGATGTTCCCTGAGAAAAAGATGAGCAGCTATGGGTCAGTTCTGACCAAATGGTACATAAAAAGCAATGTCTCATGATGTCCAGACTGCTGATACCAAGGGTGTTGACTGTGGGTTTTAGTAAGATGAGATCGTTGGCAACTTCAATATTTTATCCATCTAACAAGATTTTTCCAAGATGTTTTATTCATCTATCAAAATATTAAAGCCTCAGGTTGCAATGCTTAAGGATGCTATGGGCAGAATATTGAATGATCCAGGAAGTATGGGAAGCCAAGCTTTATATTATATGAAAATCCTTGTTCAGGAATTGAAGGAATTACAGATTTATAAGTTAGGATTTCTCTTGTGGCAGATACCAGAAAATAACCTGTTTGTTCCCTACAGACAGGTAGGGCCCCCCTACAGAGTGTTACTTCCTGGGAAATACTTCCTGAGCTAGAGCATTAGGCTGACAATAGAGAAAAATAGAGCCTTCATTTACAAGGAATTCCTTTTGTTATTTGCTTCCCCAGATTATCAATAAATACACAGAGAAACATGACTTGGGGTCCTCAGTCAGAACTGTTGGCCCCGTTTTATGCTCTCTGCTCTATCTCATTCCTGGCTGTTTGTCTCATTATTAATAATTATAAAATTATTCCATTCTTTGGGACCCTCAGTCTACAACAAGGAAGCATTAAAAGAAGATGGAAGGAGTATACAGTGTCACCAAAAGGAATTGGCTGACACAGAAGAATTTCACAAAACAACGTATGAACAAGAGCCTATGGTGATGAAGGAAGATGTTCAAACTGTTCTGAAAGAAATGGCAAAAAAAACAAGGCTCCCAAGAATTGACGGCCTATCAACTGAAATTTTTCAACAGATAGACACTGCCCTAGAAGCACTCACCAAGTTGTGCCAAGAAATCTGGAGGACAACCACCTGGCCAACTGACTGGAAGAGATCTATATTTGTCCCCATTCCAAAGATAGGTAACCCAACAGAGTGTGGAAATTATTGAACATATCATTCACATGTAAGCAAAATTCTTCTGAAAATTATCCAGAAACAACAGGAACAGTACATCAACAGAGAACTGCCAGATGTGCAGGCTGGGTTTAGAAGAGGTTGTGGTACTAGGGAATCTTATAGCTAATGTTAGATGGGCAGAGTAATGTTAGAAAGCAAAGTACCAGAGGAATGTCTGTGTTTCATATGCAAAGGCATTTGACTGTGTGGATCACAACAAACTGTGGCTAACTCTGAGAATGGGAATCCCAGAACACTTCATCGTGCTTATGCAAAACCTATACTTGGACCAGGAGTTAGTCATCAGAACAGATCAAAGGAACTGCTTGCTTTAAAACAGGAGAGTGTACACCAAAGATGCGTCCTATGTCCACACCTTTGCAATCTATATACAGAACAGATAATCTGGAAGGCTGGGCTCTATGAGAAGGAATGTGGCATCAGGATTGCAGAAGACTCATGAACAACCTTAATTATACAGATGACACAACTTTGCTTGCTGAAACTGGGAGGACGTGAAGCACTTTCTGCAAAAGGTCAAGGATTTCTGCCTTCAACATGGATTGAATCTCAACATCAAGAAAACAAAGATTCTCACTACTGGTCTGATTGGCACCATCATGATAGACAATGAAAAGATTGAGATTTTTTTAACAGCTTTAGTTTGCTTGGATTCACAATCAACACTCTCGGTACCAGCAGCCAGGAAATCAAAAGAAGAATTGCATTTGAAAAATCTGCTGTCAGAGACATATTCAGAGTATTGAAGAGCAACAGTGTCAGTAGGGAGACTAAAGTACACCCGATCCAAGTCATGATCTTTGCAATTGACTAGGGATGACAGAAGGAGAATTGATGCCTTTGAGACATGGTGCTGGAGAAGATTACTGAATATATCATGAACTGCTAAAAGGACAAACAAGTTCTTCCTAGAGAGAGTGAAACTAGGCTGCTCCTTGGAGGCAAGAATTCTAGAGCTCTGACTGACATTGGGCATGTTGCAAGGAGGGACCAGTCCTTGGAGAGGGCCATTATACTTGGGAGGGTGGATGGACAGTGCTGGAGGGGAAGACCCTAGATGAGATGGATTGACTCAGTGACTGGAGTAATGGGGGTAGGTGTATCAGTGATAATCAGGTTGGCTCAGGATAGAGCAGGGTTTAAAGCTGTTGTACAAAGGGTCACTATTAGTCACAAGCGACTTGATGTCACTACAGCAACAATCAAGATGTTGCTTACTGGCCCAGTGATGAGGATTTCTGTCCTCTTAATACAGAGATCCAATCCATTTTGAAGTCTGTAGTCCTTGCTCTACAAGCAAAGCTGTGTAACCTGCATAATGCAAATTGTGGAGGAGTCTTCCTCTAATCCTGATCCTACATTCTTCTTCATATAGATCAGCTTCTTGAATGATTTGCTCAGAGTGCAGACTGAATAGGGAGAAAGGATGCAACAATCAAGTGCCTTTGCATTGTCAATAAAACACAGACATTCTGGAATTCTCTGCTTTTAGTCAAAATCCATATGACATCAGCAATGATATCCCTGGTGCCACAGTCTCTTCAACACAAAACTTCAACTTCTGGTAGTTCTCTGTCAATGTTCTCCTTCAACTGTTCTATCCAGTTTTGTATGATCCTCAGCAATATTTTGTTTGCATGTGAAATTAATGATATTATTTCATAATTTCCACATTCTGCTAGACTACTCTCCTTGGGAATTACTCTCCAGTCAGCCTGCCAAGTAGCTGTCCTTCAGATTTCCTGGCCATCATAAGCACATCCATGCCTTCATCTGTTAGTTCACATATGTCATCTGGTATCGCATCAATTACTGGGGTCTTAATTTTCTCCAATGCCTTCAGTGTAGCTTGAACTTCTTCCTTCATTATCATTTTGATACAATGACTCTGTATTTATTTCATCTTCTTTGGATACTTCATTCATCATTCACGGTTGTGTCCATAGCATCTCTCAGTATTACAACTCAAGGTTTGAATTTTATTTTCCAGTTTTTTCAACTTAAGAAATACTGAGCAAGTTCTTTGCTTTTTCTTCTCCAGGTCCAGTTCTTTGCACATTCCATTATGATTTTTTGCTCTGTATTCTTGAGTTTTCCTTTGAAATCTTCTGTTCATCTTTTTTACTTTTGTGCTTCTCTCCTTTGTTTTGCCATCTAGACTTTCACAGTTCACACTTATCTTGGTCTTCCTCTTCTGTCTTTGCTCACTTCATGGGTTATATCTTTTATGTCAGACCATATCTCTTCTGTTCTTCCCTCACCATTAGTTCAATGCCTCAAACCTATTATAAATCTCAGCGGAGAAGACTCAGGATCATATTCGGGTTCTTGTGGGACTGTTTTCATTTTCTTGACTTGATGACACCTAACAACAATGGCATTTTTGTACTATAAACCTGATAATTAGAGTACAGATCTGATACTTTTCCTGACATGGCATCTGCAGAATTTGTTTTTCAGGAGAAATTCATCTCATACATTATTTCTCAATATTTAAGTGTGAATTTTTCTACTCATTATGATCAGGATAATAGTTACTTTTCCCACAATGAAATAATTCAGTATTTCACAGTTAATACTTTTATATACAACATATACTCAGTGTATGTTGATACATAAATACTGAAAGAATCAAAGAAAAAGAAGAGATGAAGAAAAGGGAATCATTTAGTCTTCACTCTGCAACTTTCCTCAAGGACTGCACTTGGACTGGAGTAATACACATACCCTTCTACCACTCAATTCTCAGCTGCAGAAGGAATTTCCAGCTCTAGCATTTTCATCCTGTCCTTTTTGATTGAGCCCATCCTTGCAGTCACGTATCTGGTTCAGGGTCTGAAGTACCATTTCCATTTCATTTGAGCTAGTAAGCTTTTTGACCACAGATTGAAAGTCACATTCCCTAATTGATTTAGTCTACAATAAAGGTGATGGGAGAATCATCAGCTGTCTGACTTGAATTAGGTTCCAAATGAAAGAAGAAAATAATGGATTGTTAATGACTGACTTTTTCAAACCAAACAGTATTATTATTCCTGTTGTTTTTGTTGTTGTTGGTTGTTGGTATTGTTAGGCACTGTCAAGTCAAATACAACTCTTAGCAATCCTATGAACAAAATATCTGAACTTCGTTCTATCCTGTGCCAGCCTCACACTTCCTCACACACAAAAGCCCATTGCATCAATCCACCTGGTCAAAGGTCTTCCTCTCCTTTGCCAAACCTCCACTCTTCCTAGCATCATGTCCTTCTCCAAGAAATAGCTCTTCCTATAAACATGCCCAAAGTATGTGACACAAAGCCTCATCATTCTTACCTCCAAAGAGCACTCTGGCTGCACCCTCTCCAAGACATGTTTGTTTGTTCATTTGGCCATCCTTGGGATGTTCAGTGCTCTTATCCAAGACCACAGCACAAAGGCATCAGTTCTTTTTCTGTCATCCTTATACATTGGTCAGCTCTCAGATGCATAGCAAGTGATCAGAAAGATTATGGCCTGAATCAGACACACCTTTGTTGTCAAACTTATATCATCACTCATTAATAATTTGGAGAGGTCCTTAACTGCAGATTTTCCCAGTGCAATGTGTTTCCTTATTTCCTGACTGCTGATACTAAGGGTGTTAATTGTGGATCCAAGTCAAGTTTGACATAATATGGGCAATTTGTACAATCACCAAAATCAAAGCAGGTGTTCAAACTAAAGTCATACCTAAGATGCCGTCTTTAATTCCAAATTCTATGTTTTTCCTATGTATTCATGGAATATATTTCTATTCATTAAATCAAGTCTATAAACTCAAAAATCCTGTTACAATTTGAGGATTATTATTAATGTCACAATACACAATGTATACAAATTGTTGAAGGAAATTTGCTCTGTAAACTTTCACTCAAATTACAACTGTTGTTGTAAGGTACCATCAAGTCATGTATGACTCATAGTGACTGAACAGATCTGAATCCTGTCGTATCCTGTGCCATCCTTACCATCTCTGGTATACTTGAATCCATTGCTGCAGTCACCGTGTCAATTCATCTCATTGAGTTGTCCTCTCTTTTTCTGACTCTTCACCCTTTCAAGCATGATATCCTTTCCTAGCAACATGTCCAAAGTAAGAAAGAGAGAGCTTTGCCAACCTCACCTCCAAGAAGCTGTACCTTTTCCAACACTCAAATGATCATTCTTTTGGCAGTCCATGGGATATTCAGTACTCTTCTCCAACACCACAGTTAAAAAGCATAAGTTCTTTTTCTATCATCTTTATTCACTGTCCAGCTCTCAGATGCACAACAAATGACTCAAAAGACCATGGCTTGAATTAGACACACCAGAGTCCATAAAGCGGCATCATCTCACTTCAGTAATTTGGAGAGGTCCTTGATAGCCAATTTGCCCAGAGAAATATGTCTTCTTTTTCCCCAACATCTGGTACAAGGGTTTGGATCTGAATCACTGATACTTTAAATCCTTTCTTGATTAATGTTGCCTATCCAGTGGTTAGGATTTTTTGTCTTTTTGATGTTGAGATGCAATCCATATTGAAGGCTGTAGTCTTTGATATTCTGCAGCAAGTGCTTCAGATATTCCTCAATTTCAGCAAGCAATGCTGTGCCATCTGCATAATGCAGGTTGATGATGAGTTTTCTTCTGATCCTGATACCACATTCTCCTTCACAGAGTCAGGTGTCTTGAACTATTTGTGCAGTGTACAGATTGAATAGGGATGAAAAAAGCATACATCCTTTCCTGATTTTAAATCATACAGTATTCCCTTGTTCCATTCAAACAACAGCTTCTTGAAAAAATTAAACAGAAGTAGGGATCTAGTTCTGAGGTGAATAATCATGTAAGTAGACAATGAAAGACAGTCATAGGCACACCTTTTATGGTCTTTTTTGCCACAAGATGGCAAGAGATTTATTTCCTTGTGTCTTTCCAGCCACATAGGATTGCATCATCTTCAAAAGGTTGACTTCTCACTTTTCAATCTTTTACATAAGTAGTTCTCTGGAGATAAAATTATTTCAGTTGATAAAAATTGAAAAAAAAAATCCTAAACTATGTGACTTTGCCTTCAGGAAAAGTGTGCTTGAAAACCAATTATGATCACTAAATATTTTTTTTCTGTTTCACTGTGGGGTTTGTTGTTTATTTATCCAGAGTACATTATATAGATCTTTCAAAATAACTAGATATTACATGAATAGTTTACAGTTCAGCTCTGACTGCACAAATACCTGACACAGGAAAATGGGGTTTTTTACAAATACATATGTTTTCTTATAAGAATACTTTAATAAAGAAAATAAGGTTCTATACATTTTAGGACAAATGGTACGCAGTCATCTCCTTATTCTTCCATTTGATCATTCTGGGTTTTCTACTAGAATACATACATCACATTCAATAAACTAAATTACAATCATTTTTTTCTTATTTTCAACTACTGGTGAGGATCATATCACCAAGTATGTTTAGTGTTTTTCTCCAAATATTTCCAAGCCTGAAAGAATTTACGTATTCAGGGTAAAAGTGGCCACTTCAAGAACATGATTCAACGGGGGGGGGGGGGGGGGGGGGGGGGGG
>NW_006400112.1:130570-131244 GCF_000299155.1 Elephantulus edwardii | reverse complement strand
TGCAACAATGAATGAATGAAATTCCAAAATCTCTGTAGATGTTCATTGAAATGAAAAATAAACAAACTAAATTAATAAAAAAGGAACATGATTCTAAAATACAAAGTTCATCATTGTGTTTAGTGGATGAACTTTTTTAAACTTCTCATTAGGCCAGACCAGCTAGTAGCCTTATCCTCTCTGTATTGAGGGTAAAGAGTAAATCTCTGCATTCTTAATAGTTTCCAGATAGCAGAAAACAAGGCTTTGGAAACCAGAGTTAAATACAAATATTATGAAAGTGAAAATATTCGTTATTAATGAGCCCAGAGAACATTTTACACTCCAGGTCTCTCTCGTGTTGAATGCAAAGATAAGGAGGTGGCAGGAGTTTGTAAAGTACAGAAAGGGGTTAATCACTTAGGTCAGTGGTCCATCAATTCCAAAATGCCAGAGAAAAAACCTTGGACTCTGTGACCAGCAGAATGTAACATTACACATTTTTCTTATGCTGTGACTTTGAAATAGCCTTAGAAATATGCACTTGCTCAGTGGAAATAATTATTTAGGCCAGATGACCTTCACAGAATACTGCCCACATATGTTTCCCTGAAGAGAAGGGACCCACAGAGAGAAACATTTGGCATTTGCTTCACCCCTTCCATCACTGCTAACTGAAACAGGGTCCATTTTGG
>NW_006400112.1:122154-129400 GCF_000299155.1 Elephantulus edwardii | reverse complement strand
GAGACAGTGCGATTGGCACAGGACAGAGCGGAGTTTAGGGCTGTTGTACATCGGGTCGCTATGAGTCGCAGGCGACTCGACGGCACATATAACAACAACAACAAATATATATATAATTTTACCAAAATACTGCGGCAGTAGTTGGAAATGAGTTGTCCAATCATATTATAATGGGTCATATTTGCATAAAGTTAAGAGATAGCCAGATCACATCTACTGCAGCGATTTTGTAAATTCCTCATAATCAATGTATCCATCATTGTTCTTGTCATCGTCTCTCAAAACACCGTCTATTAGACTAATTAGCTCATCTTCATCCATCGGTGGGGCAGGTTCCATCCCTTCCTCCATGTGGACGTGCGTAATCACCGTGGAGAGTTCGAGGCCGTCCAGCAAATTGTTGCCATCATAGTGGTGCATTTTGAAGTAGTGGAGCTGCAGTTCTTGTGGGGACAGATCCTCCTGCGGTTTGTTGATGACACCATCGAGATATTCCATGATGTGCTCTTGGTTGTGCACTGTGTTCTTGTCCAGGCCCATGTTTCCTGGGTGTGAGGGGTTGGTCCCAGGATCCTGGGCCCTGATGCTGGGGCTGCAGAAGCCCCAGAGGAAACCACAAAGTATCAGGGCTCTGAGCAGCTGCCAGGATCCCATGATTGCTGGTACCCACTCAGTGCCTGCTGGTGAACTCTTCCTGCGACGCGAAGCGCTGGGGCTGAGCCTCGCTGGCCGCCGTCCCAGTTCGCTTTTCCCCATGGTCCCCTAAATAAATGTTTAAAATACCAAAAAACAAAACACCCCGCCCAAAAAACCAAAGAAATAAAAAAAAAAACACATGCACCCACCAGAGAGTCAATTTCAGCTGATGGCGACCCTTTCTACATAGGATTGCCAAAATTAAAAATCCTAATGAGAGATAACACTTCTTTCTCACTTGGAGCTGCTGGTAGTTTCAAATTGCCAGAGTCATGTGGCCTTTTAGTTAGCTTTGCAACATCCTAGAATCTACAGCAGAGAATTGCCAGAAGTCCAGGCTGGGTTTAGAATGGGTCGTGGTACTAGGGATATTGTAGCTGATGTTAGATGGATCTTAGCTGAAAGCAGGGAATACCAGAAGAAAGTCTGTGTTTTACTGATTATGCAAAGGCCTTTGACTGTGTGGATCATAACAAACTGTGGCTGACTCTGAGAAGAATGGGAATCCCAGAACACTTGATTGTGCTAATGTGAAACCTATACTTAGACCAAGATGCAGTCATCAGAACAGAGCAAGGAAACACTGCATGGTTCAAAATTGGGAAAGGTGTATGCCAGGGATGTGTCCTATCTCCATACCTTTTCAACCTGTATGTAGAAGAGATTATCCGAGAAGCAGAGCTCTATGAGGAGAAGTGTGGCGTCAGAATTGGTGGAAGATCTATTAACAATCTGCGTTATGCAGATGACACAACCGTGCTTGCTGAAACTGAGGAGGACCTGAAATGCTTGCTGCAGAGGGTCAAGGACTGCAGCCTTCAGTATGGATTGAGGCTCAATGTCAAGAAGACAAAGATTCTCACCACTGGACCAATTGGCAGCATCAGGATGGATGGTGAAGAGACTGAGATTGTTAACAACTTTAGTCTGCTTGGCTCCACGGTCAACACTCTTGGCACCAGTAGCCAGGAAATAAAAAAATGTATTGTGATGGGAAAATCTGCTGTTAATGACCTCTCTAAAGTACTCAAGAGCAATGGTGTCTCTCTGGAGACTAAGGTGCGCTTGATACAGGCCATGGTCTTTGCAATAACTTGTTATGCATCAGAGTTTGGCAATGATTAGGGAGGACAGAAGGAGAATTGATGCCTTTGAGCTGTGGTGCTGGAGAAGAGTATTGAATGTACCATGGACTGCCAAGAAAACAAATAGATCCATCCTAGAGAGAGTTAAACCAAGCTATTACTTGGAGGCAAGGATTCTGGGCTTCATCTGACATACTTTGGGCATGTTGCAAGGCGGGACAGGTCCTTGGAGAGGGACATCACGCTTTGGAGGCTGGAGGGACGGCTCAAGAGGGGAAGACCCTCTATGAGATGGATTGATTCAGTGACTGGGGTAATCGGGATGGGTGTGTCAGAGGCATTGCGATTGGCACAGGATAGAGCAGGGTTTAGGGCTTCTGTACATAGGGTTGCTATGAGTCGCAAGCGACTCGACAGCACATAACAACAACAACTAGAGTTCCTCAGATAAATCTCAAACTCAAAACTCAAACTCATTGCCTTCAAACTGGAACTGACTCATAGCTGTCCCTCCTGCAGGTTTTACAAAGCTGTAAATTGCACAGGAGAAGATGGCTATCCTTTTCCCATAATGAAGTTGATAAACTCAAATCACCTACTTTTGGGCTGGCAGTGCAAATTCTTACTACTAGGCCACCAGAGTTCCCTAAGAATAGTACAGGAGAGACAAAATGAAACCACCTACTACATAAAATACAATGACCCAACCATTTATTGCAGTTATTGTTGGCTTTGTTTACCATCGAGTCTTAACTGATCTATAGCTGATCTTCCAATGGGTTTTCAGAGACAAGTGATAGCATAGGAGGAGATTGCCCATTCTTCTGCAGAGTACCTGGTGTATTTGAACTGTGTGTCTTTGAGATTGCAGTGCAGTTTCTTACCACTAGGCCATCAAAGCAGTATATAATTAAATTTTCATAACTAGCCCAGGAGCCAAAGATTGAGAGATTAAAGAACTTGTAGCAAGCTGTTGTTGTTGATGATGACTGCTGTTGAGTTGAACACAACTTAGAGACCCTACGAACAAAAGACCTGAAGCCTTTCTATAACTATCGTTGTTTCTCAAAGTTCATATTGTTTCCAGTGGCATGAATTTTCAATTTCCTGAAGACCTAATGTTAGCCTTTCAATGTTGCAAAACTATGGAAAGTACTGTGTTAACTAACAAAATTGGTGGTCTGGTTGATAGTCACGCTTATCGAAAAGTTTCTTTCAATGGCACAGAAAGTGACATCCACACACATGAGCACACCAGTCCGACCTATGCCAGCACTACAGTGAACAATGATGGGTCCCCTCTCATGACTCTTCCTTACTAAACGGACAAACGTGATAACATCATCTGTTGAAGCAGGAGTGCCATGGTCCGGCCAATTCGTGAACTGCAATTGTCTTACAAAGTGAACAGCTCCAGTGAGAGATGAAAAGAAACAGAAAGACATAGAGAAGGAGGAAGAGGAGACTGAGAGAGAAATTTATCCATTTAATCCATTTATCATTAATAGTACAAGTGGCAATAAAGCTGCAGGAAACTAGTTTCTTTCTAAAAAACCCTGTTAATAGCTGGAATCTAACACGTAATGTTCTTAAGCAAAAGGACTCTCTTTTGTAATTAACCTCTCAATTAATGGATATTAACTTTAAATTGGATTCCATACTAGTGCAAAACTAATTTCTAGAACATTATAAAAAGAAAAGGTTTTTCTCTTCATCTAGTATAGTAACTCAGAGGCTTCCTTAACAAACTTAATAAAGCCCTTTGATGACTTTGTCCGCCTTGCAATCTATAGCTGCAATTTACTCTCTCTAAATCTTGCGATTGATAGCCAAGAATTGCTCCCTTTTGGATGGCACTCTGCTATTTCTGAAACCTTGTCAATTAGTCCAGGACACAAGCACTGGGCCCGAACACAGCGGCAAGGAAAGCTATCACACATTCTGTGGTTCTGCCCTAGCCCTTATAAACCTCTCCAGGCTTTAAGAAGGGGAGACAGATTTGGGAAGCTCAAACTGCTGGTCTCCTACACACTGGTATGCAATAAAATTGCTACTTTCTTACTCCACTCCTGTTTCCAAGATTAGTTTATCTGGCAGCAGTGGTAGAAGCATGGTTTTCCACTAATAATGATGACTTATCTTCTCCATATAGAGCTTTCAAATGAATGGTTAAAACCTCATTTTTTTTATTTCTAAGAATTTTAGGAGTTTCTAGGAAACTTGTTTTTACAGCAAATACAAAGTGATAATATACTAACCGATAAGGTAAACTTATCCATTATTACATGCCAGGTACTATGGCATTTCACATTCCCAAATCCCTTCCACACAGGATGTCTTTCTCCTAGAATGGAGCCCTCATCTTAAATTCAATGAGGACCTTTGTGAACAATTCAAAATGGGGTTCTCCCTGATTCCTCAGGACAGATTGCTTTTTCACTAAAGAAAATTTAATAAAAGTATTTGTGTTCAGAGACCTTGTTCTAATTCGAAATTTTTACTGGAATTACCCTTTGGTTCATTTTAAAGTATTGTTCCCTACTTGGAAACCTCAGAAGCTTCCAATCACTTTACTTATTGATGCTACCAATAATACATAGCACTTGAAAACAGCTGATGTATAAATACCAGTAGAAGAAGGGGGTAACATTTAAAATGTGTTTTATATCTTTTTATTTAAAAAAAACACTAACAAAAAATACTTATTGCCTTCAAGTTTGAATCAGCTCATAGCTGACCCTCCAGTGGGTTTTCAGAGGCTTTCAAATTGCCCAGGAGGAGGAGATTGAGTTTCTTCCTCCTGCGGATTGGCTGGTGGATTCAAACTTTGGGTTGGCAGAACACCCCACTAGGGCATCTATAAAATCAAAGTTTGGGCCACTGGTACATGAACTTGACTGATGAAAATAATACATAAAAGTTCTGTGCAGGCACCAAGTTAAACTGTTAGCAAGCTAAATGCATTTAGCAAGGGCTAAATGCATACCGTTATTTGGCCTGAGAAGTTTGCACCAAGGTTGCCCTTACAGACCTCTTAACTCAGTGCCATGGAAACTGAATAGCTGATGCAGAATTTCTGAATTTTAGTCTCACAATTCTAAGATGTATAAGTCTTAGCCGAAAGGGTCCTTTTCTCAACTCCATAAGATCAAGTCCCCTCTGACTGAACTCATACTTACTCTCAGCATTTGCATCCTTTCAGATTTATAATTCCTCTGTCATACACACCTGACCTACATTCTCCAAACAGAATATTGTCCTTCTCAGTAAATTTCACATTGCTCAGAAGTCACTTGTGGTGGAAGAAATATACACAGCTTGATGAAAATAAACAACGTTAAACAATGTTACTAGAAGTACATAAAAACATAGATCTGTTGATAATTGCTGTACCTTATATAATTTTGGAACAACAACAAAATAGTAGTGTGGGTATATATGTATACACACAGTATGTATATGTGTAGGTATGCATACATGTGTGCACCTATTTTCATACAAATAACATACACATAATGGTTTTTTTGCAAATTCTCTCTTATAATAGTTTCCTATGCATACTATCTGCGTGTTATGTGTATGTGTGCTATGTATGTAGTTGCTGTTGTTATGGGCTGTCAAGTCGCTTGTGACTCATAGTGACCCTATGTACAACAGCCCTAAACCCTGCTCTATCTTTTACCAATCGCACTGCTCTGACACACCCATCGCGATTACCCCAGTCACTGAATCAATCCACCTCATAGAGGGCCTTCCCCTCCTGCACTGTCCCTCCACACTCCCAAGCGTAATGTCTCTCTCCAAGGACCTGTCCCTCCTTACAACGTGCCCAAAGTATGTCAGACGAAGCCTCAGAATCCGTGACTTCAAGGAGGGGCCTGGTTTAACCCTCTCCAGAATGAATCTGTTTGTTTTCTTAGCAGTCCATGGTACACTCAATACTCTTCTCCAGCACCACAGCTCAAAGGCATCAATTCTCCTTCTTTCCTCCCTAGTCATTGTCCAACTCTCTGACACATAACAAGTGATTGCAAAGACCATGGCCTATATCAGATGTATCTTAGTGTCCAGAGAGACACCATTGCTCTTCATTACTTTGGAGCGGCCCCTACCAGCAGACTTTCCCATCGTAATATGTCTTTTTTAATTTCCTGGTTGCTGGTGAAAAGAGTGCTGACTGCGGAACTAAGAAAACTGAAGCTGTGAACAATCTCAATCTCTTCACCATCCATCCTGATGCTGACAATTGGCTCAGTAGTGAGAATCTTTGTCTTCTTTATATTGAACTATGTATGTATTTTAGGTTAAAAATACAGTATATCGAGCTCTGAACCACGAACCCCATCTTCAGGTATTGCATTGCTCCCCCCCTTCCCCGAAGCGGCTCCCGCCGACCCCCCCCCCCCCCAGCTCTGAACTTTGGGACTGGCCAAGGGCTGTGCGCAGCCGCAGTGAACGGTGGGAGTGGACTTGAATCGGGACACATCCCTGCAGCTCCGACCCACAACCACCATCTTCAGGTATTGCATTGCCCACCCACCCCCGACCCCGCTCGCGCACTCCCCAGCCAGCTCTGAACTTTGGGATTGGCCAAGGGCTGTGCGCAGATGTAGTGAACGGTGGGAGAAGACTTGAGTTGGGACACATCCCTGCAGCTCTGACCCACGACCCCCATCTTCAGGTATTTCATTGCTCCCCCCGGTCCCGGCTCGCACACCACCCCGCCAGCTCTGAACTTACGGATTGGCCAAGGGCTGTGCGCAGACGAAGTGAACGGTGGGCTTGGACTTAAATCGGGACACATCCCTGTAGCTCTGACCCACGACCCCCGTCTTCAGGTATTGTATTCCTCCCACTCCGACCCGGCTGGAGCACCACCCTCACTCCCCGCCAGCTCTGAACTTTGGGACTGGCCAAGGGCTACCCGCAGATGCAGTGAACGGTGGGAGTGGACTTGAATCGGGACACATCCCTGCAGCTCAGACCCACGACCTCCATCTTCTGGTATTGCATTGCTCCCCCCCGCCCTGACCCGGCTTGCGCACCCCCCCGGAGCTCTGAACTTTGGGACTGGCCAAGGGCTGTGCGCAGACGCAGTGAACGGTGGGAGTGGACTTGAATTGGGACACATCCCTGCAGCTCTGACCCACGAACCCCATCTTCAGGTATTGCATTGCTGCCCCCGACATGGCTCGCGCACCCCCCTGCCCCCGCCAGCTCTGAACTTTGGGACTGGCCAAGGGCTGTGCGCAAACGCAGGGAATGGTGGGAGTGGACTTGAATCGTGACACATCCCTGCAGCTCTGACCCACGACCCCCATCTTCCGGTATTGCATTGCTCCCTACTGACCCGGCTCACGCACCCCCGCGCCAGCTCTGCACTTTGGGACTGGCCAAGTGCTGTGCGCAAACGCAGGGAACGGTGGGAGTGGACTTGAATCGTGACTCATCCCTGCAGCTCTGAC
>NW_006400112.1:121231-121838 GCF_000299155.1 Elephantulus edwardii | reverse complement strand
TCCCGGCTCGCGCAGGCCTCCCCCACCCCCCTCCCCCACCAGCACTGAACTTTGGGACTGGCCAAGGGCTGTGCGCAGATGCAGTGAACGGTAGGGGTGGACTGGAATCGGGACACATCCCTGCAGCTCTGACCCACGATCCCCATCTTCAGGTATTGCATTGATCCCCCCCTTCCCGGCTCGCGCATCGCCAGCCCCCCAGCACTGAACTTTTGGACTGGCCAAGGGCTGTGCGCAGACACAGTGAACGGTGGGAGTTGACTTGATTCGGGACACATCCCTGCAGCTCTGACCCACGACGCCCATGTTCAGGTAGTGCATTGCTCCCCACAGACCTGGCTCGCGCACCCCCCTCCCCCGCCGCCAGCACTGAACTTTGGGACTGGCCAAGGGCTGTGCGCAGAGGCAGTGAACGGTGGGAGTGGACTTGAATCGGGACACATCCCTTCAGTTCTGACACATGACGCCCATGTTCAGGTATTGCATTACTCCCCCCTGACCCAGCTCGTGCAGGCCTCCCCCGCCCCGCCAGCACTGAACTTTGGGACTGGCCCAGGGCAGTGCGCAGACGCAGTGAACGGTGGGAGTGGACTTGAATCGGGACACA
>NW_006400112.1:119748-121070 GCF_000299155.1 Elephantulus edwardii | reverse complement strand
AGTGAACGGTGGGAGTGGACTTGAATCGGGACTCATCCCTGCAGCTCTGACACACGCCCCACTTCTTCAGGTGTTTCATTGCTGCCCCCGACCCGGCTCACGCAGCCCCCCCCCCCGCCAGCACTGAACTTTGGGACTGGACAAGGGCTCTGCATAGACGCAGTGAACGTTGGGAGTATACTTGAATCTGGACACATCCCTGCAGCTCTGACCCACGACCCCCATCTTCAGGTATTGCATTGCTCCCTACTGACCCGGCTTGCGCACCCTTGCGCCAGCTCTGCACTTTGGGACTGGCCAAGGGCTGTGCGCAGACGCAGTGAACGGTGGGAGTGGACTTGAATCGTGACACATTCCTTCAGCTCTGACCCACGACGCCCATGTTCAGGTATTGCATTGATCCCCTCCGACCCGGCTCGCGCACTCCCGGCCTGCTCTGAAGTTTGGGACGGGCCAAGGGCTGTGCGCAGATGCAGTGAACGGTGGGAGTGGACTTGAATTGGGACACATCCCTACAGCTCTGACCTACGACCCCCATCTTCAGGTATTACATTGCTCCCCCCCGACCAGGCTCGCGCACCCCCCGGCCAGGCCTGAACTTTGTGACGGGCCAAGGACTGTGCGCAGACGCAGTGAACGGTGGGACTGGACTTGAATCGGGACACATCCCTGCAACTCTGACCCACGACCCCCATCTTCAGGTATTACATTGCTCCCCCCCGACCAGGCTCGCGCACCCCTGCACCAGCTCTGCACTTTGGCACTGGCCAAGTGCTGTGCGCAAACGCAGACAACGGTGGGAGTGGACTTGAATCGTGACTCATCCCTGCAGCTCTAACCCACGCCCCCCTTCTTCACGTGTTCCATTGCTCCCCCCCCCCACCGACCCGGCTCACGCAGCCCCCCCACACCGCCAGCACTGAATTTTGGGACTGGCCAAGGGCTGTGCGCAGACGCAGTGAACGGTGGGAGTGGACTTGAATCGGGACACATTCCTTCAGCTCTGACCCACGACGCCCATGTTCAGGTATTGCATTGATCCCCCCCGACCCGGCTCGCTCAACCATCCCCCCCCCTCCAGCTCTATACTTTGGGACTGGCCAAGAGCTGTGCACAGACGCAGTCAACGGTGAGAGTGGGCTTTAAGCGGGACACATCCTTGCAGCTCTGACCCACAACCCCCATCTTCAGGTATTGCATTGCTCCCACCCGACCCAGCTCGCGCACCCGCCAGCCAGCTCTGAACTTTGGGACTGGATAAGGTCTGTGCGCAGACGCAGTCAATGGTGGGAGTGAACTTGAATCGGGACACATCCCTGCAG
>NW_006400112.1:118371-119424 GCF_000299155.1 Elephantulus edwardii | reverse complement strand
CCCCCACCTCTGTATTTTGGGACTGGCCAAGAGCTGTGCGCAAACGAAGTGAACGGTGGGTGTGGACTTGAATTGGGACTCATCCCTGCAGCTCTGACATACGCCCCCCTACGCCCATGTTCAGGTATTGCATTGCTCCCCCCACAACCCGGCTCGCGCAGCCCCCCCCCCTCGCCAGCACTGAACTTTGGGACTGGCCAAGGGCTGTGCGCAGACGTAGTGAACGGTGGGAGTGGACTTGAATCGGGACACATCCTTGCAGAACTGACCCAAGACCCCCATCTTCAGGTATTACATTGCTCCCCCCCCAACCCGGCTCGCACAACCCCCCGCCAGCCCTGAACTTTGGAACGGGCCAAGGGCTGTGCGCAGACGCAGTGAACGGTGGGAGTGGACTTGAATCGTGACACATCACTTCAGCTCTGACCCACGACGCCCATGTTCAGGTATTGCATTGCTCCCCCTCATCCCGGCTCGCGCAGGCCTCCCCCACCCCCCTCCCCCGCCAGCACTGAACTTTGGGACTGGCCAAGGGCTGTGCGCAGATGCAGTGAACGATAGGGGTGGACTGAAATCGGGACACATCCCTGCAGCTCTGACCCACGATCCCCATCTTCAGGTATTGCATTGATCCTCCCCTTCCCGGCTCGCGCATCGCCGGCCCCCCAGCACTGAACTTTTGGACTGGCCAAGGGCTGTGCACAGACACAGTGAATGGTGGGAGTTGACTTGATTTGGGACACATCCCTGCAGCTCTGACCCACGACGCCCATGTTCAGGTAGTGCATTGCTCCCCCCAGACCTGGCTCGCGCACCCTCCTCCCCCGCCGCCAGCACTGAACTTTGGGACTGGCCAAGGGCTGTGCGCAGAGGCAGTGAACGGTTGGAGTGGACTTGAATCGGGACACATCCCTGTAGCTCTGACCCACAACCCCCATGTTAAGGTATTGCATTGCTCCCCCGCAGAGCCGGCTCGTGCACCCCCGCGCCAGCTCTGCACATTGGGACTGGCCAAGGGCTGTGCGCAGATGCAGTGAACGGTGGGAGTGGACT
>NW_006400112.1:117437-117923 GCF_000299155.1 Elephantulus edwardii | reverse complement strand
CAGTGAACGGTGGGAGTGGACTTGAATCGGGACACATCCCTGCAGCTCTAACCCACGACGCCCAAGTTCAGGTATTGCATTGCTCCCCGTCCGACCCGGCTCGCACACCCCCGGCCTGCTCTGAACTTTGGGACAGGCCAAAGGCTGTGCGCAGATGCAGTGAACGGTGGGAGTGGACTTGAATCGGGACACATCCTTGCAGCTCTGACCCAAGATCCCCCAATTCAGGTATTACATTGTTCCCCTACCAACCCACCTCGTGCAACCGCCTGCCAGCCATGAACTTTGTGATGGGCCAAGAGCTGTGCGCAAACGAAGTGAACGGTGGGTGTGGACTTGAATTGGGACTCATCCCTGCAGCTCTGACATACGCCCCCCTTCTTCAGCTGTTTCATTGCTCCCCCCCCCAACGCGGCTCGCGCAGCCCCCCCACCTCTGTATTTTGGGACTGGCCAAGAGCTGTGCGCAAACGAAGTGAACGGTGGG
>NW_006400112.1:112384-117040 GCF_000299155.1 Elephantulus edwardii | reverse complement strand
GTGGGAGTGGACTTGAATCGGGATACATCCCTGCAGCTCGGACCCACGACCCCCATCGTCAGGTATTGCATTGCTCCCCACCCCCCAGACTCATCTCGCGCACCGCTTGGACTTGAATTGGGACACATCCTTGTAGTTCTGACGCACGACACCCATCTTCAGATATTGCATTGCTCCCCCTCCGACACGGCTCACGCACCCCCGGCCTGCTCTGAAGTTTGGGACAGGCAAAGGTCTGTGTGCAGATGCAGTTCACGGTGGAAGAGGCATGAATCGGGACACATCCCTGCACCTCTGACACATGACCCCCATTTTCAGGTACTGCATTGCTCAACCCCCGACCCGGCTCACGCCCCTACCCCGCCAGCTCTGAACGTTGGGACTGGCCAAGGGCTGTGCGGAGATGCAGTGAACGGTGGGAGAGCACTTGAATCGGGACACATCCTTGCAGCTCTGACCCATGACCCCCATCTTCACGTACTGCATTGCTGCCCCCCCCAACCCGGCTCACGTCCCTACCCCGCCAGCTCTAAAAGTTGGGACTGGCCAAGGGCTGTCTGCAGATGCAGTGAACAGTGGGAGAGGACTTGAATCGGGACACATCCCTGCAGCTCTAACCCATGACTCCCATTTTCAGGTACTGCATTGCTCCCCCTCGACCCGGCTCACGCCCCTATCCCAACAGCTCTAAACGTTGGGACTGGCCAAGGGCTGTGGAAAGATGCAGTGATCGGTGGGAGAGACCTTGAATCGGGAAACATCCCTGCAGCTCTGAACCATGACCCCCATCTTCAGGTACTGCATTGCTCTGCCCCACCCCCGACCCGGCTCACGCCCCTACCCTGCTGGCTCTGAACTTTGGGACTGGCCAAGGGTTGTGCGCATATGCACTGAACGGTGGGAGAGGATTTGAATCGGGACACATCACTGCAGCTCTGATCCATGACCCCCATCTTCAGGTAATGCATTGCTCCCCTACGACCCGGTTCACGCACCTCCCCGCCAGTTCTGAACGTTGGCACTGGCCAAGGGCTATGTCCAGTTGCAGTGAACGGTGGGAGAAGAATTGAATCGGGACACATCCCTGCTGCTCTGACCCATGACCCCCATCTTCACGTACTGGATTCCTCCCTCCCCCCACCCGGCTCACGCCCCTACCCTGCCAGCTCTGAACGTTGGGACTGGCCAAGGTCTGTGCACAGATGCAGTGAACGGTGGGAGAGGACTTGAATCGGGACACATCCCTGCAGCTCTGACCCATGACCCCCATCTTCAGGTACTGCATTGCTCCCCCCCAGACCCGGCTCACGCCCCTACAAGGCCAGCTCTGAACGTTGGGACTGGCCAGGGGCTGTGCGCAGATGCAGTGAATGGTGGGAGAGGACTTGAATCGAGACACATCCCTGCAGCTCTGACCCATGACCCCCATCTTCAGGAACTTCATTGCTCCCATCTGACCCGGCTCACGCCCCTACCCCTCGAGCTCTGAACGTTGGGACTGGCCAAGGGCTGTGCGCAGTTTCAGTGAACGGTGGGAGAGGACTTGAATCGGGACACATCCATGCTGCTCTGACCCATGACCCCCATCTTCACGTACTGGATTCCTCCCACCCACCCCACCGGGCTCACGCCCCTACCCCGCCAGCTCTGAACGTTGGGACTGGCCAAGGGCTGTGCACAGATACAGTGAACGGTGGGAGAGGACTTGAATCGGGACACATCCCTGCAGCTCTGACACATGACCCCCATCTTCATGTACTGCATTGCTCCCCCCCGACCCGGCTCATGCCCCTACAAGGCCAGCTCTGAACGTTGGTACTGGCCAAGGGCTGTACGCAGATGCAAGGAACGGTGGGAGTGGACTTGAATCGGGACATATCCCTGCAACTCTGACCCATAACCCCCATTTCAGGTACTGCATTCCTCGCCCCCGACCAGGCTCACGCCCCTACCCCGCCAGGTCTGAACTTAGGGACTGGCCAAGGGCTGTGCGCAGATGCAGTGAACGGTGGGAGAGGACATGGATCGGGACACATCCCTGCAGCTCTGACCCATGACCCCCATCTTCAGGTACTGCATTGCTCGCCCAGACCCGGATCACGCCCCTTCCCTGCCAGCGCATAACGTTGGGCCTGGCCAAGGGCTGTGCACAGATGCAGTGAATGGTGGGAGAGGACTTGAATCGGGACACATCCATGCAGCTCTGACCAACGACCCCCATCTTCAGGTACTGTATTTCTCCCCCCCACCCAGACCCGGCTGGCGCCCCTACCCTGCCAGTTCTGAACGTTGGGACTGGCCAAGGGCTGTGCACACATGCAGTGAACGGTGGGAGAGGACTTGAATCGGCACACATCCATGCAGCTCTGACCCATGACCCCCATCTTCAGGTACTGCATTGCTCCCCCCCTGACACGGCTCACGCCCCTACCCTGCCAGTTCTGATCATTGGGACTGGCCAAGGGCTGTGCGCACATGCACTGAACGGTGGGAGAGGACTTGAATCAGGATACATCCCTGAAGCTGTGACCCATGACCCCCATCTTCATTTACTGCATTGCTCCCCGCCCCCGACCCGGCTCACGCCCCTACCCCGCCAGCTCTGAACGTTGTTACTGGCCAAGGGCTGTGCGCAGATGCAGTGAACGGTGGGAGAGGACTTGAATCGGGACACATCCATGCAGCTCTGGCCCAAGACCCCCATCTTCAGGTACTGCATTGCTCCCCCCCCCCGCCCGGTCCCAGCTAACGCCCCTACGCCGCCAGCTCTCTACGTTGGATCTGGCCAAGGGCTGTGCGCAGATGCAGTGAATGGTGGGAGAGGACTTGAATCGGTACACATCCCTGCAGCTCTGACCAATGACCCTCGTGTTCCGGTACTGTGTTTCTCCCCTCCGACACTGCTCACGCCGCTAACCAGCCAGCTCTCAACTTTGGGACTGGCCAAGGGCTGTGCGCAGATGCAGTGAACGGTGGGAGAGGACTTGAATCGGGACAAATCCCTGCACCTCTGACCCATGACCCCCATCTTCAGGTACTGCATTGCTCGCCCCCAACCCGGCTCACGCCCCTACCCAGCCTGCTCTGAACTTTGGGACTGGCCAAGGGCTGGGCGCAGATGCACTGAACGGTGGTAGAGGACTTGAATCGGGACACATCCCTGTAGCTCTGACCCATGACCCCCATCTTCAGGTACTGCATTGCTCCCACCCCACCCGGCTCACGCCCCTACCCCACCAGCTCTGAACTTTGGGGCTGGCCAAAGGCTGTGCGCACATGAAGGGAATGGTGGGAGAGGACTTGAATGGGGACACAGCCCTGCAGCTCTGACCCATGACCCCCATTTTCAGGTACTGCATTGCTCGCCCCCAACCCAGCTCACGCCCCTACCCCGCCAGCTCTGAACTTTGGGACTGGCCAATGGCTGTGCGCAGATGCAGTGAACGGTGGTAGAGGACTAGAATCGGGTCACATCCCTGCAGCTCTGACCCATGACGCACATCTTCAGGTACTGCATTGCTCCCCCCCACACGGCTCATGCCCCTACAAGGCCAGCTCTGAACGTTGGGACTGGCCAAGGGCTGTGCGCAAATGTAGTGAACGGTGGGAGCGGACTTGAATCGGGTCACATCCCTGTAGCTCTGACCCATGACCCCCATCTTCAGGTACTGCATTGCTCCCCCCCACCGAACCGGCTCGCGCCCCTACCCCACAAGCTCTGAACTTTGGGACTGGCCAAGGGCTGTGGGCAAATGCAGTGAACGGTGGGAGAGGACTTGAATCGGGACACATCCCTGCAGCTCTGACCCAAGACGCCCATCTTCAGGTACTGCATTGCTCCACACCCAAAACGGCTAACGCCCCTACAAGGCCAGCTCTGAACGTTGGGACTGGCCAAGGGCTGTGCGCAGATGCAGTGAACGGCGGTTGAGGACTTGAATCGGGACACATCCCTACAGCTCTGACACATGACCACCATTTTCAGGTACTGCATTGCTCACCCCCGACCCGGCTCATGCCTCTACCCAGCCAGCTCTGAACTTTGGGACTGGCCAAGGGCTGAGCGCAGATGCAGTGATCGGCGGTTGAGGACTTGAATCTGGACACATCCCTGCAGCTCTGACCCATGACCACCATTTTCAGGTACTGCATTGCTCCCCCCCCCCGGCTCACGCCCCTAGCCGGACAGCTCTGAACTTTGGGACTGGCCAAAGGCTGTGCGCACATGCAGTGAACGGTGGGAGAGGAGTTGAATCGGGACACATCCCTGCAGCTCTGACCCATGACACCCGTCTTCAAGTACTGCATTACTCGCCCCCAACCCGGCTCATGCCCCTAACCCGCCAGCTCTGAACTTTGGGAATCGCCAAGGGCTGTACACAGATGCAGTGAACGGTGGGAGAGGACTTGAATCGGGACACATCCCTGCAGCTCTGACCCATGACGCCCATCTTTAGGTACTGAATTGCTCCGCCCCCACACGGCTCAAGCCCCTACAAGGCCAGCTCTGAACATTGGGACTGGCCAATGGCTGTGCGCAAATGCAGTGAACGGTGGGAGCGGACTTGAATCGGGACACATCCCTGCAGCTCTGACCCATGACCCCCATCTTCACGTACTGCATGGCTCCCCGACCCCGACCAGGCTCACGCCCCT
>NW_006400112.1:107836-111019 GCF_000299155.1 Elephantulus edwardii | reverse complement strand
GGCTGTGCGCAGATGCAGTGATGGGTGGTTGAGGACTTGAATCGGGACACATCCCTGCAGCTCTGACCCATGACGCCCATATTCAGGTACTGCATTGCTCCGCCCCACACGGCTCACGCCCCTACAAGGCCAGCTCTGAACGTTGGGACTGGCCAAGGGCTGTACGCAAAAGCAGTGAACGGTGGGAGCCGACTTGAATCGGGACACATCCCTGTAGCTCTGACCCATGACCCCCATCTTCAGGTACTGCATTGCTCCCCCCCCACCGACCCGGCTCGCGCCCCTATCCCACCAGCTCTGAACTTTGGGACTGGCCAAGGGCTGTGCGCAGATGCAGTGAACGGTGGTAGAGGACTTGAATCGGGACACATCCCTGCAGCTCTGACCCATGACGCCCATATTCAGGTACTGCATTGCTCCCCCCCACACACACACAGACACACACGGCTCACGCCCCTACAAGGCCAGCTCTCAACGTTGGGACTGGCCAAGGGCTGTGCGCAAATTCAGTGAACGGTGGGAGCGGACTTGAATCGGGACACATCCCTCCAGCTCTGACCCATGACCCCCATCTTCAGGTACTGCATTGCTCCCCCCCCCCGTCCCAGCTCACGCCCCTACGCCGCCAGCTCTCTACGTTGAATCTGGCCAAGGGCTGTGCGCAGATGCAGTGAACGGTGGGAGAGGACTTGAATCGGTACACATCCCTGCAGCTCTGACCAATGACCCTCGTGTTCCGGTACTGTGTTTCTCCCCTCCGACACTGCTCACGCCGCTAACCAGCCAGCTCTCAACTTTGGGACTGGCCAAGGGCTGTGTGCAGATGCAGTGAACGATGGTAGAGGACTTGAATCGGGACACATCCCTGCAGCTCTGACCCATGACCCCCATCTTCAGGTACTGCATTGCTCACCCCCGAACCGCCTCACGGCCCTACCCCGCCAGCTCTGAACTTTGGGACTGGCCAAGGGCTGTGCGCAGATGCAGTGAATGGTGCTAGAGGACTTGAATCGGGACACATCCCTGCAGCTCTGACCCATGACGCCCATCTTCAGGTACTGCATTGCTCCCCCCCACACACACACACACGGCTCACGCCCCTACAAGGCCAGCTCTGAACGTTCGGACTGGCCAAGGGCTGTGCGCAAATGCAGTGAACGGTGGGAGCGGACGTAAATCGGGATACATGCTGTAGCTCTGACCCATGATCCCCATCTTCAGGTACTGCATTGCTCCCCCCCAAGGACCCGTCTCGCACCCCTACCCCGCCAGCTCTCAACTTTGGGACTGGCCAAGGGCTGTGTGCAGATGCAGTGAACGGTGGGAGAGGACTTGAATCGGGAAACACCCCTGGAGCTCTGACCCATGACCCCCCTCTTCACGTACTGCATTGCTCCCCATCCCCGACCCAGCTCACGCCCCTACCCGGCCAGCTCTGACCTTTGTGACTGGCCAAGGGCTGTGCGCAGATGCAGTGAACGGTGGTAGAGGACTTGAATCAGGACACATCCCTGCAGCTCTGACCCATGACGCCCATCTTCAGGTACTGCATTGCTCCCCCCACACACACGGCTCACGCCCCTACAAGACCAGCTTTGAACGTTGGGACTGGCCAAGGGCTGTGCGCAAATCCAGTGAACGGTGGGATCGGAATTGAATCGGGACACATCCCTGTAGCTCTGACCCATGACCCCCATCTTCAGGTACTGCATTGCTCCCCCCCTCTGACCTGGCTCGCGCCCCTACCCCGCCAGCTCTGAACTTTGGGACTGGCCAAGGGCTGTGTGCAGATGCAGTGAACGGTGGGAGAGGACTTGAATCGGGACACATCCCTCCAACTCTGACCGATGATCCCCATCTGCAGGTACTGCTTTGCTCCACCCCGACCCGGCTCACGCCCCTACCCAGCTAGCTCTGAACGTTGGGACTGGCCAAGGGCTGTGCGCAGATGCAGTGAATGGTGGTAGAGGACTTGAATCGGGAAACATCCCTGCAAGTCTCACCCATGACCCCTATCTTCACGTACTGCATTGCTCCCCGCCCCCGACCCGGCTCACGCCCCTACCCTGCCAGCTCTGAACGTTGGTACTGGCCAAGGGTTGTGCACAGATGCAGTGAACGGTGGGAGAAGACTTGAATCAGGACACATAGCTGCAGCTCTGACCCATGACCCCCATCTTCAGATACTGCATTGATCGCGCCCAACCCGGCTCACGCCCCTACCCCGCCAGCTCTGAATTTTGGGACTGGCCAAGGGCTGTGCGCAGATGCACTGAACGGTGGTAGAGGACTTGAATCGGGACACATCCCTGCAGCTCTGACCCATGACCCCCGTGTTCTGGTACTGTATTGCTCCACCCCGACCCAGCTCACGCCCCTACCCCGCCAGCTCTGAACTTTGGGACTGGCCAAGGGCTGTGCGCAGATGCAGTGAACGGTGGTAGAGGACTTGAATCAGGACACAACCATGCAGCTCTGACACATGACCCCCATCTTCAGGAACTGCATTGCTCCCCCCCCCACCCGGCTAACGCCCCTACCCCACCAGCTCTGAACTTTGGGGCTGGCCAAAGGCTGTGGGCACATGCAGTGAACGGTGGGAGAGGACTTGAATCTGGACACATCCCTGCAGCTGTGACACATGACCCCCATCTTCAGGTACTGCATTGCTCCCCACCAACACGGCTCACGCCCCTACAAGGCCAGCTCTGATCGTTGGGACTGGCCAAGGGCTGTGCGCAAATGCAGTGAACGGTGGGAGCGGACTTGAATCGGGACACATCCCTGGAGCTCTGACCCATGACCCCCATCTTCAGGTACTGCATTGCTCCCCCCCACCGACCCGGCTCGTGCCCCTACCCCGAATGCTCTGAACGTTGGGACGGGAGAAGGGCTGTGCGCAGATTTAGTGAACGGTGGGAGAGGACTTGAATCGGGAAACATCCCTGCAGCTCTGACCCATGACCCCCATCTTCAGGTACTGCATTGCTCCCCCCACCGACCCGGCTCGCACACCTACCCTGCCAGCTCTGAACGTTGGGACTGGCCAAGGGCTGTGTGCAGATGCAGTGAACGGTGGGAAAGGACTTGAATCGGGACACATCCCTGCAGCTCTGACCCATGACCCCCATCTTCAGGTACTGCATTGCTCCACGCCCCACACGGCTCACGCCCATACAAGGC
>NW_006400112.1:105372-106076 GCF_000299155.1 Elephantulus edwardii | reverse complement strand
GACACATCCCTGCAGCTCTGACCCATGACGCCCATATTCAGGTACTGCATTGCTCCGCCCCACACGGCTCACGCCCCTACAAGGCCAGCTCTGAAAGTTGAGACTGGCCAAGGGCTGTGCGCAAATGCAGTGAACGGTGGGAGAGCACTTGAATCGGGACACATCCCTGCAGCTCTGACCCGTGACCCCCATCTTCAGGTACTGCATTGCTCGCCCCCAACCCGGCTCACGCCCCTACCCAGCCAGCTCTGAACTTTGGGACTGGCCAAGGGCTGTGCACAGATGCAGTGATCGGTGGTTGAGGACTTGAATCGGGACACATCCCTGCAGCTCTGACCCATGACCTCCATTTTCAGGTACTGCATTGCTCCCCCCACACACGGCTCAAGCCCCTACAAGGCCAGCTCTGAACGTTGGGACTGGCCAAGGGCTGTACGCAAAAGTAGTGAACGGTGGGAGCCGACTTGAATCGGGACACATCCCTGTAGCTCTGACCCATGACACCCATCTTCAGGTACTGCATTGCTCCCCCCCACCGACCCGGCTCGCGCCCCTACCCCACCAGCTCTGAACTTTGTGACTGGCCAAGGGCTGTGCGCACATGCAGTGGACGGTGGGAGAGGACTTGAATCGGGACACATCCTTGCAGCTCTGACCCATGACCCCCATCTTCAAGTACTACATTGCTCCCCCCGACCCGGCTC
>NW_006400112.1:97424-103097 GCF_000299155.1 Elephantulus edwardii | reverse complement strand
CCCATCTTCAGGTACTGCATTGCTCCCCCCCACACACAGCTCACGCCCCTATAAGGCCAGCTCTGAACGTTGGGACTGGCCAAGGGCTGTGCGCAAATGCAGTGAACGGTGGGAACGGACTTGAATCGGGACACATCCCTGCAGCTCTGACCCATGACCCCCTTCTTCAGGTACTGCATTGCACCCCCCCACCGACCGGGCTCACGCCCCTACCCCGCAAGCTCTGAACTTTTGGACTGGCCAAGGTCTGTGCGCAAATGCAGTGAACGGTGGGAGAGGACTTGAATCGGGACACATCCCTGCAGCTCTGACCCATGACCCCCATCTTCACGTAATGCATTGCTCCACGCCCCCGACCTAGCTCACGCCCCTACCCCGCCAGCTCTGATCTTTGGGACTGGCCAAGGGCTGTACGCAAATGCAGTGAAAGGTGGGAGAGGACTTGAATCGGGACATATCCCTGCAGCTCTGACCCGTGACCCCCATCTTCAGGTACTGCATTGCTCGCCCCCAACCCAGCTCACGCCCCGACCCAGCCAGCTCTGAACTTTGGGACTGGCCACGGGATGTGCGCAGATGCAGTGATGGGTGGTTGAGGACTTGAATCGGGACACATCCCTGCAGCTCTGACCCATGACCACCATTTTCAGGTACTGCATTGCTCCCCCCACACACGGCTCAAGCCCCTACAAGGCCAGCTCTGAACGTTGGGACTGGCCAAGGGCTGTGCGCAAATTCAGTGAACGGTGGGAGCGGACTTGAATCGGGACACATCCCTCCAGCTCTGACCCATGACCCCCATGTTCAGGTACTGCATTTCTCCCCTCCACCCCAACCCGGCTCGAGCCCCTACCCCGCCAGCTCTGAACTTTGGGACTGGCCAAGGGCTGTGCGCAAAAGCAGTGAACGGTGGGAGAGGACTTGAATTGGGACACATCCCTGCAACTCTGACCCATGACCACCATCTTCAGGTACTGCATTGCTCTACCCACCCCCGGCTCACGCCCATACCCCGCCAGCTCTGAACTTGGGCACGGGCCAAAGGCTGTGCGCACATGCAGTGAATGGTGGGAGAGGACTTGAATCGGGACACATCCTTGCAGCTCTGACCCATGACCCCCATCTTCAAGTACTACATTGCTGCCCCCGAACCGGCTCACGCCCCTACCCCGCCAGCTCTGAACTTTGAGACTGGCCAAGGGCTGTGCGCAGATGCAGTGAATGGTGGGAGAGGACTTGAATCGGGACACATCCCTGCAGCTCTGACCCATGACCCCCATCTTCAGGTACTGTATTTCTCCCCCCCACCCCGACCCGCCTCGCGCCCCTACCCTGCCAGCTGTGAACTTTGGGACTGGCCAAGGGTTGTGCGTAAATGCAGTGAACGGTGGGAGCGGACTTGAATCGGGACACATCCCTGTAGTTCTGACCCATGACCCCCATCTTCAGGTACTGCATTTTCCCACCGACCCCGACCCGGCTCGCGCCCCTACCCCGCCACCTCTGAACGTTGGTCCTGGCCAATGGCTGTGCGCAGATGCACTGAACGGTGGGAGAGGACTTGAATCAGGACACTTCCCTGCAGCTCTGACACATGACCCCCATCTTCAGGTACTGCATTTCTCCCCCCGACCCCGACCCGGCTCGCGCCCCTACCCCGCCACCTCTGAACGTTGGTACTGGCCAATGGCTGTGCGCAGATGCAGTGAACGGTGGGAGAGGACTTGAATCGGGACACACCCATGCAGCTCTGACCCATGACCCTCATCTTCAGGTACTGCTTTGCTCCCCCCCCAAACCGACCCGGATCGCGCCCCTACCCCGCCAGCTCTGAACTTTGGGACTGGCCAAGGGCTGTGCGCAAATGCACTGAACGGGGGGGGAGGACTTGAATCGGGACACAACCCTGCAACTCTGAAGCATAACCCCCATCTTCAGGTACTGCATTGCTCCCCCCCGACCCGGCTCACGCCCCTACCCTGCCAGCTCTGAACACTGGGACTGGCCAAGGGCTGTGCGCAGATGCAGTGAATGGTGGGAGAGGACTTGAATCAGGACACATCCCTGCAGCTCGGACCCATGACACCCATTTTCAGGTACTGCATTGCTCGCCCCCGACCCAGCTCACGCCCCTACCCCTCCAGCTCTGAACTTTTGGACTGGCCAATTGCTGTGCGCAGATGCAGTGAACGGTGGTAGAGGACTTGAATCGGGACACATCCCTGCAGTTCTGACCCATGACGCCCATCTTCAGGAACTGCATTGCTCCCCCCCACACACGGCTCACGCCCCTACAAGGCCCGCTCTGAACGTTGGGACTGGCCAAGGGCTGTGTGTAAATGCAGTGAACGGTGGGAGCGGACTTGAATCGGGACACATCCCTGTAGCTCTGACCCATGAACGCCATCTTCAGGTACTGCATTTCTCCCCCCGACCCCGACCCGGCACGCGTCCCTACCCCGCCACCTCTGAACGTTGGTACTGGCCAATGGCTGTGCGCAGATGCAGTGAACGGTGGGAGAGGACTTGAATCGGGACACATCTATGCAGCTCTGACCCATGACCCCCATCTTCATATACTGCATTGCTTGCCCCCGACCCGGCTCGCGCCCCTACCCCGCCAGCTCTGAACTTTGGGACTGGCCAAGGGCTGTGCGCAAATGCACTGAACGGTGGGGGAGGACTTGAATCGGGACACAACCCTGCAACTCTGAAGCATAACCCCCATCTTCAGGTACTGCATTGCTCCCCACCGACCCGGCTCACGCCCATACCCTGCCAGCTCTGACCGTTGGGACTGTCCAAGGGCTGTGCACAGATGCAGTGAATGGTGGGAGAGGACTTGAATCGGGACACATCCCTGCAGCTCTGACCCATGACCCCCGTGTTCCGGTACTGTATTGCTCCCCCCCGACCCGGCTCACGCCCCTACCCTGCCAGCTATGAACGTTGGGACTGGCCAGGGGCTGTGCGCAGATGCAGTGAACGTTGGAAGCGGACTTGAATCGGGACACATCCCTGCTGCTCTGACCCATGACCTCCAACTTCACGTAATGCATGCTCCCGACCCCACCGGACCCGGCTCAGGCCCCTACCCCGCCAGCTCTGAACTTTGGGACTGGCAAAGGGCTGTGCGCAGATGCAGTGAACGGTGGGAGAGGACTTGAAGCGGGACACATCCCTGCAGCTCTGACCCATGACCCCCATCTTCACGTACTGCATTGCTCCCCGCCCCCGACCCGGCTCACGCCCCTACCCCGCCAGCTCTGAACTTTGGGACTGGCCAAAGGCTGTGCGCACATGCAGTGAACGGTGGGAGAGGACTTGAATCGGAACACATCCCTGCAGCTCTGACCCATGACCCCCATCTTCAGGTACTCTATTGCTCGCCCCTGACCCAGCTCACGCCCCTACCCCGCCAGCCCTGAACTTTGGGACTGGCCAAGGGCTGAGCGCAGATGCAGTGAACGGTGGGAGAGGACTTGAATCGGGACACATCCCTGCAGCTCTGACCCATGACCCCCATCTTCAGGTACTGCATTGCTCCCCCGCACCCCGACCCAGCTCGCGCCCCTACCCCACCACATCTGAACTTTGAGACTGGCAAAGGGCTGTGCGCAGATGCAGTGAATGGTGGGAGAGGACTTGAATCGGGACACATCCCTGCAGTTCTGACCCATGACCCCCGTGTTCCGGTACTGTATTGCTCCCCCCCCGACCCGGCTCACGCCCTTATCCCGCCAGCTATGAACGTTGGGACTGGCCAAGGGCTGTGCGCAGATGCAGTGAACGTTGGGAGCGGACTTGAATCGGGACACATCCCTGCTGCTCTGACCCATGACCTCCATCTTCAGGTACTGCATGCTCCCGCCCCCACCCGACCCGGCTCATGCCCCTACCCAACCAGCTCTGAACTTTGGTACTGGCCAAGGGCTGTGCGCAGATGCAGTGAACGGTGGGAGAGGACTTGAATCGGGACACATCCCTGCAGCTCTGAATCATGACCCCCACTTTCAGGTACTGCATTGCTCCCGCCCGGACCCGGCTCACGCCCCTGCTCCGCCAGCTCTGAACTTTGGGACTGGCCAAGGGCTGTGCACAGATTCAGTGAATGGTGGGGGAGGACATGAATCGGGACACATCCATGCAGCCCTGACCCATGACCCCCATCTTCAGGTACTGCATTGCTCCCCCCCAACACGGCTCACGCCCCTACAAGGCCAGCTATGAACGTTGGGTCTGGCCAAGGGCTGTGTGCAAACGCAGTGACCTGTGGGAGCGGACTTGAATCAGGACACATCCCTGTGGCTCTGACTCATGACCCCCATCTTCAGGTACTGCATTGCTCACCCCGACCCCGACCCGGCTCGCGCCCCTACCCCGCCAAATCTGAACTGTGGGAATGGCCAAGGGCTCTGCGCAGATGCACTGAACGGTGGTAGAGGACTTGAATCGGGACACATCCCTGCAGCTGTGACCCATGACCCCCATCTTCAGGTACTGCATTGCTCGCCCGCCACCCGGCTCACGCCCCTGCCGCGACACCCCTGAATGTTGGTACTGGCCAAGGGCTGTGCGCGGATGCAGTGAACGGTGGGAGAGGACTTGAATCGGGACACATCCCTGTAACTCTGACACATGACCCCCATCTTCAGGTAGTGCATTGCTCCCCCCAGACCCGGATCACGCCCCTACCCTGCCAGCGCTAATCGTTGGGACTGGCCAAGGGCTGTGCACAGATGCAGTGAACGGTGTGAGAGGACTTGAATCGGGACACATCCCTGCAGCTCTGAATCATGACCCCCATTTTCAGGTACTGCATTGCTCCCGCCCGGACCCAGCTCACGCCCCTACTCCGCCACCTCTGAACTTTGGGACTGGCCAAGGGCTGTGCACAGATTCAGTGAACGGTGGGGGAGGACTTGAATCGGGACACATCCATGCAGCCCTGACCCATGACCCCCATCTTCAGGTACTGCATTGCTCCCCCCCGCCCGACCCGGCTCAGGCCCCTACCCCGCCAGCTCTGAACTTTGGGGCTGGCCAAGGGCTGTGCGCAGATGCAGTGAACGGTGGGAGAGGACTTGAATCGGGACACATCCCTGCAGCTCTGACCCATGACCCCAATCTTCAGGTACTGCATTGCTCACCCCTGACCCAGCTCACGCCCCTACCGCGCCAGCCCTGAACTTTGGGACTGGCCAAGGGCTGTGCGCAGATGCAGTGAACAGTGGGAGAGGACTTGAATCGGGACACATCCCTGCAGCTCTGACCCATGACCCCCACCTTCAGGTACTGCATTGCTCCCCCCTGACCCGGCTCACGCCCCACCAAGGCTAGCTCTGAACGTTGGGACTGGCAAAGGGCTGTGCGCAGATGCAATGAACTGTTCGAGCGGACTTGAATATGGACAAATCCCTGTAGCTCTGACCCATGACCCCCATCTTCAGGTACTGCATTTCTCCCCCCGACCCCGACCCGGCTCGCGCACCTACCCCGCCACCTCTGAACGTTGGTACTGGCCAATGGCTGTGCGCAGATTCAGTGAACGGTGGGAGAGGACTTGAATCGGGACACATCCATGCAGCTCTGACCCATGACCCTCATCTTCAGGTACTGCTTTGCTCCCCCCCAAACCGACCCGGCTCGCGCCCCTACCCCGCCAGCTCTGAA
>NW_006400112.1:96111-97324 GCF_000299155.1 Elephantulus edwardii | reverse complement strand
TCCATGCAGCTCTGACCCATGACCCTCATCTTCAGGTACTGCTTTGCTCCCCCCCAAACCGACCCGGCTCGCGCCCCTACCCCGCCAGCTCTGAAGTTTGGGACTGGCCAAGGGCTGTGCGCAGAAGCACTGAACGGTGGTAGAGGACTTGAATCGGGACACATCCCTGCAACTCTGACCCATGACCCCATCTTCAGGTACTGCATTGCTCGGCCCCCACCCGGCTCACGCCCCTACCCCGCCACCTCTGAACGTTGGTACTGGCCAAGGGCTGTGCGCAGATGCAGTGAACGGTGGGAGAGGACGTGAATCGGGACACATCCCTGCAGCTCTGACTCATGACCCCCATATTCAGGTGCTGCACTGCTCCCCCAGACCCGGAACACACCCCTACCCTGCCAGCGCTGAACGTGGGGACTGGCCAAGGGCTGTGCGCAGATTCAGTGAACGTTGGGAGCGGACTTGAATCGGGACACATCCCTGCTTCTCTCACCCATGACCTCCATCTTCACGTACTGCATGCTCCCGCCCCCACCCGACCCAGCTCATGCCCCTACCCCACCAGCTCTGAACTTTGGGACTGGCAAAGGGCTGTGCGCAGATGCAGTGAATGGTGGGAGAGGACTTAAATCGGGACACATCCCTACAGCTCTGACCCATGACCCCCATCTTCATATACTGCATTGCTTACCCCCAACCAGGCTCGCGCCCCTACCACGCCAGCTCTGAACTTTGGGACTGGCCAAGGGCTGTGCGCAGATGCAGTGAACGGTGGGAGAGGACTTGAATCGGGACACATCCCTGCAGCTCTGACCCATGACCCCCATCTTCAGGTACATCATTGCTCGCCCCTGACCCAGCTCACGCACCTACCACGCCAGCCCTGAACTTTGGGACTGGCGAAGGGCTGTGCGCAGATGCAATGAACGGTTCGAGCGGAATGAATAGGGACAAATCCCTGTAGCTCTGACCCATGACCCCCATCTTCAGGTACTGCATTTCTCCCCCCGACCCTGACCCGGCTCACGCCCCTACCCCGCCACCTCTGAACGTTGGTACTGAACAATGGCTGTGCGCAGATGCAGTGAACGGTGGGAGAGGACTTGAATCGGGACACATCCATGCAGCTCTGACCCATGACCCTCATCTTCAGGTACTGCTTTGCTCCCCCCCAAACCGACCCGGCTCGCGCCCCTACCCCGCCAGCTCTGAA
>NW_006400112.1:94938-96011 GCF_000299155.1 Elephantulus edwardii | reverse complement strand
CCGACCCGGCTCGCGCCCCTACCCCGCCAGCTCTGAACTTTGGGACTGGCCAAGGGCTGTGCGCAAATGCACTGAACGGTGGGGGAGGACTTGAATCGGGACACAACCCTGCAACTCTGAAGCATAACCCCCATCTTCAGGTACTGCATTGCTCCCCCCCCCGACCCGGCTCACGCCCCTACTCCGCCAGCTCTGAACACTGGGACTGGCCAAGGGCTGTGCGCAGGTGCAGTGAACGGTGGGAGAGGACTTGAATCGGGACACATCCCTGCAGCTCTGACCCATGACCCCCATTTTCAGGTACTGCATTGCTCGCCCCTGACGCGGGTCACGCCCCTACCCCTCCAGCTCTGAACTTTGGGACTGGCCAAGGGCTGTGCACACATGCAGTGAACGGTGGGAGAGGACTTGGATCGGGACACATCCCTGAAGCTCTAACCCATGACTCCCATCTTCAGGTACTTCATTGCTCCCCCCTGACCCGGCTCATGCTCATACCCCGCCAACTCTGCCCGTTGGGACTGGCCAAGGGCTGTGCGCAGATGCAGTGAATGTTGGCAGAGGACTTGAATCAGGACACATCCCTGCAGCTCTGACCCATGGCCCCCATCTTCAGGTACTGCATTTCTCCCCCCGACCCCGACCCAGCTCGCGCCCCTACCCCGCCACCTCTGAACGTTGGTACTGGCCAATGGCTGTGCGCAGATGCAGTGAACGGTGGGAGAGGACTTGAATCAGGACACATCCATGCAGCTCTGACCCATGACCCTCATCGTCAGGTACTGCTTTGCTCCCCCACAAACCGACCCGGCTCGCGCCCCTACCCCGCCTGCTCTGAACTTTGGGACTGCCCAAGGGCTGTGCACAAATGCACTGAACGGTGGGGGAGGACTTGAATCGGGACACAACCCTGCAACTCTGAAGCATAACCCCCTTCTTCAGGTACTGCATTGCTCCCCCCCGACCCGGTTCACGCCCCGATCCCGCCAGCTCTGAACACTGGGACTGGCCAAGGGCTGTGTGTAAATGCAGTGAACGGTGGGAGCGGACTTGAATCGGGACACATCCCTGTA
>NW_006400112.1:87804-88435 GCF_000299155.1 Elephantulus edwardii | reverse complement strand
GTGAACGGTGTGAGAGGACTTGAATCGGGACACATCCCTGCAGCTCTGAATCATGACCCCCATTTTCAGGTACTGCATTGCTCCCGCCCGGACCCGACTCACGCCCCTGCTCCGCCAGCTCTGAACTTTGGGACTGGCCAAGGGCTGTGCGCAGATGCACTGAACGGTGGTAGAGGACTTGAATCGTTACACATCCCTGCAACTCTGACCCATGACCCTCATCTTCAGGTGCTGCATTGCTCGCCCGCCACCCGGCTCACCCCCCTACACCGCCACATCTGAACGTTGGTACTGGCCAACGGCTGTGCGCAGATGCAGTAAACGGTGGGAGAGGACTGGAATCGGAACACATCCCTGCAGCTCTGACACATGACCCCCATCTTCAGGTATTGCATTGCTCCCCCAGACCCGGAACACACCCCTACCCTGCCAGCGCTGAACGTGGGAACTGGCCAAGGGCTGTGCACAGATGCAGTGAACGGTGGTAGAGGACTTGAATCGGGACACATCCCTGCAGCTCTGGCATATGACGCCCATCTTCAGGTACTGCATTGCTCCCCCCCAAGACGGCTCATGCCCCTACAAGGCCAGCTCTGAACGTTGGGACTGGCCAAGGGCTGTGTGCAAATGC
>NW_006400112.1:86661-87193 GCF_000299155.1 Elephantulus edwardii | reverse complement strand
CCCCTACCCCGCCACCTCTGAACGTTGGTACTGGCCAATGGCTGTGCGCAGATGCAGTGAACGTTGGGAGAGGACTTGAATCGGGACACATCCATTCAGCTCTGACCCATGACCCTCATCTTCAGGTACTACTTTGCTCCCCCCCAAACCGACCCGGCTCGCGCCGACCCCGCGAGCTCTGAACTTTGGGACTGGCCAAGGGCTGTGCACAAATGCACTGAACGGTGGGCGAAGACTTGAATCAGGACAGAACCCTGCAACTCTGAAGCATAACCCCCATCTTCAGGTACTGCATTGCTCCCCCCCCCCGACCGGGCTCACGCACCTACCCCGCCAGCTCTGAACACTGGGACTTGCCAAGGGCTGTGTGTAAATGCAGTGAACGGTAGGAGCGGACTTGAATCGGGGCACATCCCTGTAGCTCTGACCCATGAACGCCATCTTCAGGTACTGCATTTCTCCCCCCCACCCCGAACCGGCTCGCGCCCCTACCCCACCAGCTCTGAACTTTGGGACTGGCCAAGGGCTGTGC
>NW_006400112.1:85050-86561 GCF_000299155.1 Elephantulus edwardii | reverse complement strand
CATGACCCCCATCTTCAGGTACTGCATTGCTCCTCCCCGACCCGGCTCACGCCCCTACCCCGCCATTTCTGAACGTTGGGACTGGCCAAGGGCTGTGCGCACATGCAGTGAACGGTGGGAGAGGACTTGAATCGGGACACATCCCTGAAGCTCTAACCCATCACTCCCATCTTCAGGTACTTCATTGCTCCCCCCTGACCCGGGTCACGCCCATACCCCGCCAGCTCTCACCGTTGGGACTGGCCAAGGGCTGTGCGCGGATGCAGTGAATGGTGTGAGAGGACTTGAATCGGGACACATCCCTGCAGCTCTGACCCATGACCCCCGTGTTCCGGTACTGTATTGCTCAACCCCGACCCGGCTCATGCCCCTACCCCGCAAGCTATGAACGTTGGGACTGGCCAAGGGCTGTGCGCAGATGCAGTGAACGTTGGGAGCGGACTTGAATCGGGACACATCCCTGCTGCTCTGACCCATGACCTCCATCTTCGCGTACTGCATGCTCCCGCCCCTACCCTGCCAGCTCCGAACTTTGGGACTGGCCAAGGGCTGTGTGCAGATGTAGTGAATGGTGGGAGAAGCCTTCAATCGGGACACATCCCTGCAGCTCTGACCAATGACCCCCATATTCCGGTACTGTATTGCTCCCCCACAACCTGGCTCACGCCCCTACCCCGCCAGCTCTGAACAGTGGGACTGGCCAAGGGCTGTGTGCAGATGCAGTGAACGGTGGGAGAGGACTGGAATCGGAACACATCCCTGCAGTTCTGACCCATGACCCCCATCTTCAGGTGCTGCATTGCTCGCCCAGACCCGGAACACACCCCTACCCTGCCAGCGCTGAACGTGGGGACTGGACAAGGGCTGTGCACAGATGCAGTGAACGGTGGGAGAGGACTTGAATCGGGACACATCAATGCAGCTCTGACCCATGACCCCCATCTTCAGGTACTGCATTGCTCCTCCCCGACACGGCTCACGCCCCTACCCCGCCAGCTCTGACCGTTGGGACTGGCCAAGGGCTGTGCGCAGATGCAGCGAATGGTGGGAGAGGACTTGAATCGGGACACATCCCTGCAGCTCTGACCCATGACCCCCGTGTTTCGGTACTGTATTGCTCCCCCCCGACCCGGCTCACGCCCCTACCCCACCAGCTCTGAACTATGGGACTGGCCAACGGCTGTGCGCAGTTGCAGTGAACGGTGGTAGAGGACTTGAATAGGGACACATCCCTGCAGCTCTGACATATGACGCCCATCTTCAGGTACTGCATTGCTCCCCCCCAACACGGCTCACGCCCCTACAAGTCAGCTCTGAACGTTGGGACTGGCCAAGGGCTGTGTGCAAATGCAGTGAACGGTGGGAGCGGACTTGAATCGGGACACATTCCTGTAGCTCTGTCCCATGACACCCATCTTCAGTTACTGCATTGCTCCCCCCCAAGCCGACCCGGCTCGCAGCCCTACCCCGCCACCTCTGACCTGTGGGACTGGCCAAGGGCTGTGCGCAGA
>NW_006400112.1:79773-81343 GCF_000299155.1 Elephantulus edwardii | reverse complement strand
CCAGCCCTGAACTTTGGGACTGGCCAAGGGCTGTGCGCAGATGCAGTGAACAGTGGGAGAGGACTTGAATCGGGACACATCCCTGCAGCTCTGACGCATGACCCACATCTTCAGGTACTGCATTGCTCCCCCCCGACCCGGCTCATGCCCCTACTCCGCCAGTTCTGAACGTTGGGACTGGCAAAGAGCTGTGCGCAGATGCAATGAACGGTTCGAGCGGACTTGAATAGGGACAAATCCCTGTAGATCTGACCCATGACCCCCATCTTCAGGTACTGCATTTCTCCCCCCGACCCCGACCCGGCTCGTGCCCCTACCCCGCCACCTCTGAACGTTGGTACTGGCCAATGGCTGTGCGCAGATGCAGTGAACGTTGGGAGAGGACTTGAATCGGGACACATCCATGCAGCTCTGACCCATGACCCTCATCTTCAGGTACTGCTTTGCTGCCCCCCAAACCGACCCGGCTCGCGCGCCGACCCCGCTAGCTCTGAACTTTGGGACTGGCCAAGGGCTGTGCACAAATGCACTGAACGGTGGGGGAGGACTTGAATCGGGACAGAACCCTGCAACTCTGAAGCATAACCCCCATCTTCAGGTACTGCATTGCTCCCCCCCCCGACCGGGCTCACGCACCTACCCCGCCAGCTCTGAACACTGGGACTTGCCAAGGGCTGTGTGTAAATGCAGTGAACAGTAGGAGCGGACTTGAATCGGGGCACATCCCTGTAGCTCTGACCCATGAACGCCATCTTCAGGTACTGCATTTCTCCACCCCACCCCGAACCGGCTCGCGCCCCTACCCCACCAGCTCTGAACTTTGGGACTGGCCAAGGGCTGTGCGCAGATGCACTGAATGGTGGTAGAGGACTTGAATCGGGACACATCCCTGCAACTCTGACCCATGACCCCCATCTTCAGGTACTGCATTGCTCCCGGCCGGACCCGGCTCATGCCCCTACTCCGCCAGCTCTGAACTTTGGGACTGGCCAAGGGCTGTGCGCAGATTCAGTGAACGGTGGGAGAGGACATGAATCGGGACACATCCCTGCAGCTCTGACCCATGACCCCCATCTTCATATACTGCATTGCTTACCTTCGACCCGGCTCGCGCCCCTACTCCGCCAGCTCTGAACTTTGGGACTGGCCAAGGGCTGTGTGTAGATGCAGTGAACGGTGGTAAAGGACTTGAATCGGGACACATCCCTGCAGCTCTGACATATGACCCCCTTCTTCAGGTACTGCATTGCTCCCCCCCCCACCCGGCTCACGCCCCTACCCCATCAGCTATGAACTTTGGGACTGGCCACAGGCTGTGCGCACATGCAGTGAACGGTGAGAGAGGACTTGAATCGTGACACATCCCTGCAACTCTGACCCATAAACCCCATCTTCAGGTACTGCATTGCTCGCCCCCAACCCGGCTCTCGCCCCTACCCCGCCAGCTCTGAACTTTGGGACTGGTCAAGGGCTGTGCGCAGATGCAGTGAACGGTGGTAGAGGACTTGAAAAGGGACACATCCCTGCAGCTCTGACCCATGACGCCCATCTTCAGGTACTGAATTGCTCC
>NW_006400112.1:78140-79152 GCF_000299155.1 Elephantulus edwardii | reverse complement strand
GACCCCCATCTTCAGGTACTGCATTGCTCGCCCCTGACCCAGCTCACGCACCTACCCCGCCAGCCCTGAGCTTTGGGACTGGCCAAGGGCTGTGCGCAGATGCAATGAACGGTTCGAGCGGACTTGAATAGGGACAAATCCCTGTAGCTCTGACCCATGACCCAAATCTTCAGGTACTGCATTTCTCCCCCCACCCCGACCCCGACCCGGTTCGCGCCCCTACCCCACCACCTCTGAACGTTGGTACTGGCCAATGGCTGTGCGCAGATGCAGTGAACGTTGGGAGGGGACTTGAATCGGGACACATCCATGCAGCTCTGACCCATGACCCTCATCTTCAGGTACTGCTTTGCTCCCCCCCAAACCGACCCGGCTCACGCCCCTACCCCGCCACCTCTGAACGTTGGTACTGGCCAATGGCTGTGCGCAGATGCAGTGAATGGTGGTAGAGGACTTGAATTGGGACACATCCCTGCAGCACTGACCAATGACGCCCATGTTCAGGAACTGCATTGCTCCCCCCCACACACACGGCTCACGCCCGTACAAGGCCCGCTCTGAACGTTGGGACTGGCCAAGGGCTGTGTGTAAATGCAGTGAACGGTGGGAGCGGACTTGAATCGGGACACATCCCTGTACCTCTGACCGATGAACGCCATCTTCAGGTACTGCATTTCTCCCCCCCCACCCCGAACCGGCTCGCGCTCCTACCCCGCCAGCTCTAAACATTGGGACTGGCCAAGGGCTGTGCGCAGATGCACTGAACGGTGGTAGAGGACTTGAATCGGGACACATCCCTGCAACTCTGACCCATGACCCCCATCTTCAGGTGCTGCATTGCTCGCCCCCCACCCGGCTCAGGCCCTACCCCGCCAGCTCTGAACGTTGGGACTGGCCAAGGGCTGTGTGCAGATGCAGTGAACGGTGGGAGAGGACTGGAATCAGAACACATCCCTGCAGCTCTGACTCATCACCCCCATCTTCAGGTATTGCATTGCTCCCCCAGACCCGG
>NW_006400112.1:58529-59650 GCF_000299155.1 Elephantulus edwardii | reverse complement strand
CCAGCTCTGAACTTTGGGACTGGCCAAGGGCTTTGTGCCGATGCAGTGAACGGTGGGAGAAGCCTTCAATCGGGACACATCCCTGCAGCTCTGACCCATGACCCCCATGTTCCGGTACTGTATTGCTCCCCCCCGACCTGGCTCACGACCCTACACTGCCAGCTCTGAACTTTGGGACTGGCCAAGGGCTGTGTGTAGATGCAGTGAACGGTGGTAAAGGACTTGAATAGGGACACATCCCTGCAGCTCTGACATATGACGCCCATCTTCAGGTACTGCATTGCTCCCCCCCCACCCAGCTGACGCCCCTACCCCGTCAGCTATGAACTTTGGGACTGGCCACAGGCTGTGCACACATGCAGTGAACGGTGGGAGAGGACTTGAATCGGGACACATCCGTGCAGCTCTGACCCATGACCCCCATCTTCAGGTACTGCATTGCTCCCCCCCCCACCCAGCTCACGCCCCTACCCCGCCAGCTCTGAACTTTGGGGCCCGAGGGGGGAAAAACCCAACAAAAACAAAAATGAAACAAAAAAAACCTCACAGAATAGATAAATATAACGCAAATTTATTGCGTATTTCAGCAGCACTTGAAAAAAGTTGTCGAATATTGAAGATTTTGTTTCTTTAGACTACAAACTGCTGTTTGGCCCTCCCACATTGGTCCTATCAACCTAAGCATAAGGAAGGTACTGAACATCTTTATAGAGAAGTAGTGACTTCAAACCAAGAACCCACTAACACCTTCGTTTTCAATAACTCTTCCACTTCAATGTCTCGAAAGAAGCAGTGTACCGCACTCACCACGCAAGCCCAGAACAAGATATCTCCCCCCCAAAATTACACAGTAGCAATGGATTTCATGAAGCCAGAAAGTTTGATGGAACTTTCTGATGCAGAATTTAGAAAAAATATGATTGAATATTTTCAATGGATGAAAAACAAACTTGAAGAATTACAGGACAGTACAGTCAAAAATCAGGAGGAACTTAAAAAAACAGTCCAAAACAATGCAGGGAAAACAAATGAGGCATTAGAGGCACTGGGAAAACAAGAAATCATAATTCAAAATATGAAATCGAAGGTTTCTGATGCTGTCAACATGATTGAGGGACATA
>NW_006400112.1:50254-52397 GCF_000299155.1 Elephantulus edwardii | reverse complement strand
TCCTTATCTAGAATAGCTTCTTATGAAAAATATGGACTCCTTTTCAAAGACTTCGTTTTTGTATTCAAATCAGAATTTCCCTGAAAAATAGAATATTTTTTCACTGTCTCATCTTATAATGTAAAAGAGATTGTTTTGTTTATATGGCTGTTTGTAAATTAATGTTTTGTGATATTAAAATTTATTTAGATAAAAAAAGAAAAAAGAAATATATCTAGTTATTCACATACTAGAGGGAATTATTATATGTGTAATAAAATCTGTTAACTATGATAAAGCTAAAAGAGAAAGACACTCTACTATTTTCTCAATCAATATACTTGAAGTCTCTAGAAAATATACAGATACAAAATTGTGACAGAAGAGCATTTATAGAATGCTCTTTATTATTCAGTCATCCTCAGGCATTGAGAAGAAGTTAGCAAAACTAATGAAAATGAATTAATTTGAATAAAAATATTCAAATTTTTAAATAACTAAAGTTATTAAAGAGGAGTCAAAGAAGACAGAAAACCTACAACCAGGAGAAGATAAAATAGATAAATGGGACCTTCTAAGAATCGAATCCTTATGCACATCCCAAAACTTCTCCAACAGGGTAAAAAGGGAAGCCAAAAATTCAGAAAAAGTATTTGGCAATGACATATCAGACAAGGGACTTATATCCAGAATTTATTAAATATTTGAGCACCACAACAAGATAAAGGTAAATAATCCAATAGAAAAATGAGCATAGGATATGAACAGATACTTCACCAGAGAAGATATTCAGATGGCCAACAAGCACATGAAGAAATGTTCAAAATCTAAGAAAAATGCAAATCAAAACAACTATGAGATATCATCTCACCCCAGTCAAAATTGCAAAATTTAACAGAACAGCAAGCAACAAATGCTGGTGAGGTTGTAGAGAAACTAGAACCCTTATTCACTGAGTGTAAAATGGTGCAACCACTGTGGAAGGCGGTATGGAGCTTTCTCAAAAAGTTGCAAATAGAGATACCATTTGACCCAGCAATTCCTCTACTGGGAATATACCCCAAAGAGACCATAACTGACATCCAAGCAGATATATGTACACCCATGTTTATCACGGCTTTGTTCACAATAGCAAGGAGTTGGAAAACAACCTAAGTGCCCATCAACAAAGGAATGGATAGAGAAGCTATGGTATATTCACACAATGAAATATCATGCTGCATTGGAAAACAAGGAACTCATGCAATATTATTCAAAATGGGTGACCCTGGAGGACATTATGCTGAGTGAAGAATCTCAGTCACAGAAGGACAAATACTGCATGGTGCCACTGTTGTAAAACAGGACTGACATCGGGGTTAGGGGGAGACTGGGAAAGATGGGTTCAATAATGGATACTGCATTGAAACAGACGAGGGAGAAAACTGTTTAACAGGGATATGTGATTAGGCATTTTTGTCATGACAGGAGTCCAGAGCAAAGGCTGCATAGTGGAGTGGACCTGGGGGGAGGGCTTGAAAAACAATGAAAGAATTTTTCTTTTACTTTTCCAAGAGGGTGGTGTACTAGAGGGGGAGGTTTGGGAGGGGAGAAAAGTGCAACAATGAATGAATGGAAATCCAAAGTCTCTGTAAATTTTCATTAAAATTAATAATAAATTGTTTTTTTAAAAAGTAGCAAAAACACACAGACTGGCCCAGCTGTTGGCTGTAGCTATACATAGACCACTTTACAGTAACCCTAAGTTTCAAGCAAGGGTTTTCAACATAGGTCTTCCAAAGACCGAGTATGCTACAGCCTAATTAGTGTATATACATCAAAAGTCTAGGCCATTAAAGACAATTTCCAACTTTATTTGGAATGAAAAAGGATCCCTAATAGGCAAAGAAGAAGAAAAACAAAGTTAGAGGCATCACCCTATCTAGGGATTGACACCCTGGCTTCAGTCTTCCTTACCCAGCTAAAGAATTAAAGTAGGTGGAAGAGACTAGAGAGGATGATATCTTAGCCACAGAAGTAGCATCATACAACTACTTTATGGACTCTTAAAATAGTTGTTTGTTAGAGTACAGCATGTTGTTGTTGTTGTTGTTGTTATGTGCCATCGAGTCGTTTCCGACTCATAGCGACCCTATGCACAACAGCCCTAAACCCTGCTCTATCC
>NW_006400112.1:44918-50154 GCF_000299155.1 Elephantulus edwardii | reverse complement strand
TATTGAGGAGAAACTGCTTGGATGCTTCTCAAGCAGAAGACCAGCCTCACTAAGCCTTCACTTGTTAGCCGCTGGCTAACAAGGCAATGTTTCCGAAAAAGAAGGATAATTTATCACAACTGCATAAAAAATTCCTGAATCAGTTAGAAGACATTATACAGCGTCTGTTCCCTTGCTGGTGCATTGATTAAGAGAGGGGTTTTACATTATTTTGCAAGGAACTTGGGGAAGAGGATGCTCACAGATGTTTCCTACAAGATAGGGAAGTGCGCTGGGGTCTCAGATAATTATTCCTGGGAAAGGGGGAATAGGGTAGTTTCACATCTCTGACAGAGAGGAAAAGCATAGCTGCTGTTTCATGTGATTGAATTCTTCCAGTATTCATTCTGCTGTCCTAATAATGATGGATCCATATCTCCTGTTGAAGAGTCAGTGGTCGAGGATGAGGATGGGACTGAAGTTAAACACAGTGATGAATGTGATATTAAATTGGTGAAGAAGAATTATTTCATACTAAGTTGTGACTTTCCAAAGAAGAGGAAGGTAAATTTATTAGATGGTGAAAATGCTATATCATGTAGAAAGAAACTTAAAGGCCAAAAAATTGGGCAAAAAGGACAGAATTGATATGAAGTCCACAATATCAAACATGGGCTGTACTCTTTCTTCATATCTAGTCAATCTTTGATATTAGAGAAGCTGAATTTTATGGAGGACTTGGCATCAGAATAATCATCAACCTGCATTATACAAGTACTATAGACCTTGCTCACTGAAAGTAAGGAGGACTTGAAGCTCTTACTGCAGAATATCAAAGACTGCAGCCTTTATTATCAATGGTATCCTAGCATCAAGAAAATAAAAATCTTCACCACCAGGCCAATAGGCAATATGATAAATAAAATAAAAAAGAATTGTCAATGATTACATCCAACTTGGCTCTACAATAAACATGTTACATATCAACAGTCAACAAATCAAAGTGCGGCCCCATGACCAAGAAGCCACAGACCCTGACGGCCGAACCTCATTGCATTCTCAGCTTGTATACTTCAATGGAAAAAGTAGCCATGTTGAAGAGGCCCAGGTAGCAAGAAACTGCCAGTAAAAGACTGAGACCCTCAGTGAATTCAGCCACCATCTACATAAGCTAAGAAAGACTCTTCTTTAATGATCAAATGAGACCCCACTCACAACCAATATTTTCACTTCAGCCCATGAGAGACCCCTGAAGCAGAAGATCCAGTGAAAAGGTTGGCATGTCCTAATCCTGTAGATCTGTACTTTTCTGTGGAATTAATAGGATATCAACTAATTCATGATATAAGGTCGCTGAAATAAATAAGCAAAAAGTACTAGTATCCTAAAATGACCCTGTAGTAAATGATTAATATGGAGAAATAATAGGAGAGAAAGAATAAGCAAATCAGCACACAGCCTAATGTGACAGCTATTGCACAGAAGCAAGTGATGACCTCCAGAAATCTACTTCTGCATTGACAGGACAGTAGTGGAACAAGGGTTCTCCTCTTAAAAATGAATCTTTGTATATAAACTTTGGAGGAACTGTGGTGATAGTAATAGACAATGGAATTGAAAGACAAAGCAACATTTATTAAATAAAAATTTATTAACATTAAATAATACTGCTTAATAAAATGATTTTTACATTGCAGAAAGTAAAAAAAATGCAAAAAAAATCCAAAAAACCACCTTACCTATAATCTTTGGCAAAACAGTAACAAAAGACAGGATTTTTAAAAGACATTCACAGTTGAGCCCCCAGAAGGTTTTCAGACCCATTAAATTCCACAGGAGATTGCACATCTTTCTCTGACAGAGCTGCTAGTATATTACAACTAGATTCTTTAAATTAGCAGTATGCATCTTCCTGACTACACCACCAGAGCACCAAGAAACCTGTACATAGATCAACTGAAATGGTCTGGATGGAACAAGGGGAATACTCTCTTGTTTGACATAAGGAATGTGTCAGCGTGTGTTCTTTCTTCATACCTATTCAATCCATATTCTGAACAAATCATTAGAAAAGCTATGTAAAGAAAAATGTGGCATCAGAATTGGGGAAGAGCTCATCAACAATCTTGTTTGCAAAAAGTGAAGAAGAATTGAAATACTTGCTGTAGAGGATAAAAAAAATACTCCAAATCAAACAACCTAGATCTTTAAATATTAATTATATCTCAACATCAAGAAAACAAAATAAAAATCCTCACAACTGAGCCAATAGCTTGATATGTGGAGAACAGATTGAAGTTGTCCACAATTTCAATTTATTTGGACCCACAATCAACACCCATAGTAGCAGCAGGTTAAAAGACATGATGTTCAAAACAACAATGAGATGTCATCTCACCCCACCAACAATAGCAAAGTTCAACAGGGCAGCAAGCAACACATACTGGCAAGGATCTGGAGAGACTGAAACTCTCTGGAAGGAATGTAAAATGGTACAACCACTATAGAAAGTGTCCTGATACTTTCTCAACAAATTGTAAATAGAAATATTATTTGACCCAGCTATCTCATTACTGGGAACATATCCTAAAGAAATGAGAGCTGTGACACAAGCATACACATGTGCATCCATGTTTACTGCTGAATTATTCACAATAGGAATATCCAACTGCCCATCAACAAACAATGGATAGAAAAATGGTACTGTATCCACACAATGGTCTATTACTCGGCATAGAAAAACAATGAACTTGTAAAATGCTCCACAGCATGGATGACATATCTGAAAAACATTATGCTGAGTGAAATATCTCAGTCACATGCATTATACTGCTTTTATAAAATGGGATTGGAAAAGAAAGACTGTGGCATAAATGTATAATTAGGTATTATGTGTATGACAACAGTCTGGATAAAGAAATACATTACAAAGTGAATTGTGGGAGGTGGAAGGAGGAAATTGTGCATCTTTGAATGAATTAAAGCCCAATGAATGTTATTGCTGTTGTTGTGTACCAACAACTGACCCTCTAGCAGGTTTTCAGAGGCAATAAATTGTGCTGGTGGATTTGAACCATGTACCTTTACGTTGACAGTGCAATTCCTTACCACTAAGCCACCAGGGCTCCCTAGATAATGAATAAGGATGACCAAAGAAAAACCCATACCTATAAATTGTGGTGCTGGCAAAGACTACTGAGATAGCCCTTGGACTACTAAAAGAACAAGCAAGTCTATCTTGGAGGAATCACAACCAAAATACTCCTTATAGGCAAGGATGGTGAAACTTTGTGTCACATATTTTGAGCATGTTGTCAGGAGGGGCCAGTTTCAGAAAGACTTTGTGGTGGGAAAGGTGGAAGGTCAGAGAAAGAAAGTAAGACACAAGGAGGTGCGTTGACCCAATGAATGTAATGATGGGTTCCAGCATGGAAGAGATCATGAGGATGGTGCAATCAATATAGATCAAGGTTCTGATCTGTTGTTCATAGGGTTGCTTTGAGTTTTAGTCAACTTGACAGCACATAATAGCAACAACACCAATGAGGGAAGTGAAAACAAAAAACCAAGTAGATCAGACTCCCAAATGCCAGCAGAAACCATTCAACTAAGACTCAAACTAATAACAGTCTCTCTCCTGAAGTTACTGGACCTCACAGAAATCCTTTAAACTTTATGCATGTGAAAAGCATTAGAGGAGCCTTACATGTTTTCAGCCAGTCTGTAAGAAATGTAAAGAAAAACACAAAACAAAAAAACACAAAACACCAAAACACATTTGGATGAAGTGAAAAATTCCCAGCTGGGCCATAAAACATACATTCCAAGAAGAGGAGCTGCAGCTAATAAAGGCCCAGGTAAAATGACAATAAAAGGTAAAGAGCAAAGAAATATATCTAGCTCGCTGGCCCAGGCCAACATGGGCCAGAGGGGCGTCGGGCCCCTCCGCGGGGTGCACATCTCATAGGGCTACCGCAGTCTCCCTGACCCACCCTCCACCAAGTACCACTCCAAGAAGTCTCTCAAGATTCATCAAATATGTCCCTTCCAGTTAAACAAAAGATTCAACATCAACAAAAGGAGAGACTCATGCCCAGTTTAACTTATGAGCTACTTCCAACGGAAGAACACGACAGTGTTTCAGCTTTAGGAGTCTCATTACATGGCGCTCAGTTGGCTAAACAGAGTTTTCACTCAAAAGAGAATAGAGTTCCATCCACTAAGTCCCTAAAAGATACCTTTGTTATACAAAGTGGTGTTTCTACCAGTGAAAAATCCCAAAATACTGCTGTTGAGGCTCTCAGTACTAATTGTGTTCCTACTTATAATAGCAGTCAGTTAATGGATTCTAAGAGTAAAGTGACAACAGAAGGAACTTTACTTCAAAAAACTAAGGAAAAAAATGAAAACTCAATGTCAGAGGAGACAGATCTTCTATATTCTATGAACAGTACTTGTAAGATCGTGCTTGCAACTCCAAGACTTAATGCAGAAGTACCTCAAAGATCAAAAAGAACATCAGAAAGGAGAAAACTTTCTTCTCCAACTCTGTTTCAAACTGTTACAACTAAAGCAAAAACAAATCAGGTAGTCCATCTACATGAATGGATGATTAAAACCATTAATAATAATACTGCCATAATTGTAGAAGGAAAATTACCAAATCTTACTTGTATATATTGGCACAGTAATATAATTATAGAACGCATTGACTACAACAAACTTAGAACTTTATCGGGCAACATTTATATATTGAAAGGAATGATAGACCAGATTTCCATGAAAGAAGCAGGTTATCTTAACCACCTCATAAGGAAGTTTATGTATGGATTTCCAAAAAATTGGAAAGAGCACATTGATCATTTCCTAGAACATCTAAGGACTTGTGGAAAGAAAGGACAAAAAAACAGACCAAAAAAGAAAACTACAAGGTCTACTCCTGGCATATCCAAACCAAAGAAAAATGATGCAGAAAAAAAACCAAACACATGTCTTCCAAAGGAATAACACCACTCTTGATCTCCTTTTTGATGACTTGGAAGTGAAGAACAATAAGTACTGTGTGGAGTCACAAAATTAAATGTTTGCCATAGTAATCATCAAAATAAACCACCATTAAAGCTACCAGATGATCAAATAAATACTACTATTCAAAATGGAGGGAGATATGACTTATCTAGCCAGGAATTAATTGAGAAAAAAGAACATAAAAAGTTGACTTCAGAGAAACTTGAAAATTGTGAAAGACCAAATGAAA
>NW_006400112.1:19398-40408 GCF_000299155.1 Elephantulus edwardii | reverse complement strand
TCGGATAATCTGCTCTGCATACATGTTGAAAAGGTATGGAGACAGGATGCATCCCTGGCGTACACCCTTCCCAATTTTGAACCATGCAGTGTTACCGTGCTCTGTTCTGACTACTGCCATGCAGACCTTAAAAGAGCTGTTTTTTTGTAATGCTTGAAATAGCCTGGTGTGGGCCAAACCCTCACAGACTCAATAGGACATCTGGTTTGCCAAGAGTAAAGGTGAGGAGACAGGAGTGAAGGTGAAAGTAAAGGCAATTTATTAGCAAAGATACATTCCAGAGAGAGAAATGGGTCACTCTCTACAGAAGGATAGGGTGGAGAAGATGGCATACCAAGAGAGTTATGAGTTAGTATAGCTGGCATGATTCTTTATTTAGGTGTGTTTTAGGGTTTGAGTCTGGGCCAATGGGACGATGCCATTGGAAGTTTAAAAATTAATAGGTGGCGCCCACCATAGTCTGTTATTCCTGGTTTCACTGATGGTATGATGTTGCTTTGTGGACATTCATAATTGTGTATATCAGGACTGTGAGATATTGAGATCTTCCCTATTAGTTAATGTTACCTGTTCCCTAAGGAGCTCTTATGGCTTAGTGGTAAGAAGTTGTGCTTCCTATTCAAAGATACATGGTTCAAATCCACTGGCTAATCTGTTGGAGAAAGATGGGCATACTCCTTCCATGTGATTTACTGCCCCTGAAGCTGTAGGGTCAGTTATGATTCAGTTCTGATTCAATGGTACACAACAACAACAGCAACCTGTTCCCTGGCTCTGAAAAAGTAGGGTCTAGTTTTTAGTTCCTTTACCTGACTTTAACATGAGTTTCTGCCTTCCGTATCTCCTTGGTATTCACCCTGACATTATTTCCATTTGCCTTTACCTCATTGTTTTTTACTAATTCCATCTTTAACACTCTCTATCCTCAAAACCTACTACACAGCCATTGTAACCAAAACAGTTTGATACTTGTACAACAACACATACATAGAACAATGGAATAGAATTGAGACCCCGGATATCAAGCTACATTTAACCTACCTTCAACAGGGAGATAAAGTCCACTAATTGGACAAACTACAGCTTTAATAAATGGTGCTGGCAAAGAAGACATACATCTGCAGAAAAGTAAAACAAGATCCACATCTAATACCATATCAAAAACCAGCTCAAGATGGATCAAGGACCTAGGAATACCATTAAAATCTATACTAATGATCAGGGGAAAACTAGGAGCAAATTTAGAATCTCTAATCGTTGGCATAGGGAACGCAGCCTAGTGGTAAGAAGCTGTGCTGAAATCTCAAAGGCATTTGGTTCAAATCCACCAACTGCTCCACAGAAGAAGGATGGGCAATCCCCTCCCTTGAAATTAACTGCCTCTTAGAACCTGCTGGAGGGTCAGTTCCGACTAAATAGCAGCACACAGCAGCAAACAAATTGCATGGGAGCAATAAATAGTTGCTTAGTGGTAAGAAGCTATATTGCTAACCCAAAGGCATGCAGTTAGAATCCACCAGTTGCTCTGTGGGAAAAGATAGACAATCTCCTTCTGTATACTTTACTGACTGAAAATCTGCTGGAGGGTCAGCTACGAGTCAGTTCCAACTTGTACATAATAACAATCTATGGCATGAGTAGACATTCAAGCATAACCAAAAATGTACGCTCAGGAGAGGATAAAACAGATTAATAAAACCTTCTAAAAATCAAATACTTGTGTGAATAAAAATACCTCAATAGGGTCTACAGAAAACCCATTGACTGGGAAAATGTATGTGGCAAAGACAAAACTGATAAGGAACTCATATCTAAAAACTATAGAGTATTCTAGCACTTCAACAAGAAAAGGACAAACAACTCAGTTTTTAAATAGGCAGATGATATGAAAAGATTCTTCACCACAAAGGATATTTAGATTGCCAACAAACACATGAAAAAAGTTCAAGATGACTAGTTATTAGAGAGATGCTAATCAAAACAACAGTGAGATATCAACTCATCCCAGCAACAATAGCAAAGTTCAGCAGCACAAGTAAACAACAAATGTTGACAAGGTTTCAAAGAGATTAGAGCTCTCATGCACTGCTGGTGGGAATGTAAATGGTATAACCACTATTGAAGATAGTCTGGCATTTCTCAAAAAGTTGAAAACTGAAATCCCATTTGATCCAGCTATTCAGCTACTGGAGCTCTGGTGGCTTAATGTTAAGGAAGCATGCTACCAGTGCAAAGCAATACCGTTTGAATCCATCAGCTGCAACAAAAAGGAAGATGATATTTGTTTGTTGCTGTGTGCTGTTTAGTCAGAACTGACCCTTCAGCAGGTTCTAAGAGGCAGTTAATTTCAAGGGAGAAGATTGCCCATCCTTCTGTGGAGCAGCTGGTGGATTTGAACCAAATGCTATTGGGATTTCAGCCTCTGAAAACCCACTGGAAGATCAACTATGCCTTGGTTCTGACTCAACTGTACACAACAACAACAACATTCCACTACAGGAAATATATCCTAAAGAAACAAAAGTGTAACACATGCATACTTATGTTATTGCAACATTATTCCCAATACCAAAGAGACCAAAGTAGCAAGTTTGGGTTCTTAGACAGGATAGAGTTGGCACTCACCAGACCCACCTCCAAAATGTGAGATTGGAGTATGCTCACTCATATCAATCACTTGGATGCACAAGAGTGGAAGTGGGAGGAGTACAACAACCAAGAAACAGACTGAGCTTGGACATGTTCCTTCAGCATTGTTCACATAGCATGCACAGATGCATGGATAAACAGGAAAGTGTTGCCTTGAGGAACAGGGAGTTGTGAAGACCCTTGTCCTGTTAACTGGACTTGGCCCCATGTAGGGGTTAGGGCTGAGTGAGGAGACAAAGAAGTCTGGAATGCAGTAAGAAACTCCTGAGCTGATGTCCATTTAAACTAGCCACAGATGGCTGGGGGTGAGTTGACTAGAACCCAACCAGATGAAGAGAAGATGATCCATGCTGTGAACTAGGGTTGTTTGCTGCAATCTGAGGGCTTTCTCTGGACTGGATGATGCTTAAGGATGTAGATGCTCCATGTTTGACACAGAATCTTTCTACAAAAGAGGCATGCTGATCTTTCAGTTTGCTTCCTCAGAGTACTGGTCTGCTAGGGATGGGCAAGTCAACAATTGGTTGTCGAAAAGGAGGATATTAACATTAAGGGTATGAGGTAGCTGGCTTATACGCTTTCCTAAAAGTAGTTGGTGATACGATTGTAAGGGAGGAAAGAATAAACCCACAATGTAAATAAATGTAATGAATGTAAATTAATGGTTGTATGGAACAAAAATGTACATACATGAAACACAGTGTGTATGAATAATTAAAAACATTAATTGAAAAGAAGAAGAAATGAAGAAACAACTCTAACTGCATAAAGGAAGACAAGGCAGTCTTTGCTATCTCACTCTCTTTTAAGCCTGCTAATAAAACGCAGGATGATTTGTACTGCATCTCTGTTTTTTACTATAGGGGCTAAAGGGCAGATTGTTCATTCAGTTTCAACTATAGCTCGAGGTCTGGTTGTCCCTGTTAGACTCCAATGGCTAGGATCTTCTTATGCTTTAAGAAATCTCAACTTCACCACTTGCTGGTTGGCTAACATTCTGAACTTCAGTCTTTGTGTGTGAAGTAGATTTATCATACTCACATTATAGACTGCTGTGAGGATCAAATGAGATTACTGTGTTTAGCAAACCTCCCAGCTTCAATGAAGACTCAGTAAATGGGAGTTCTCTTCTTCTCCATTCTTACAGGTCAAAGGTGACAGCAAACAAGGTTAACAGTGTAAACACATACCTGAAATGGAGATCCTATTTTTGAATAACTTATAAATCATCTATAACTTTCGTTTCCTGCTGATAGCCAACCCTCTGTCAACACTCAGGGAGGTCTTGGCCTGTCTACTTTCTGATAATGAAGACTGGGAGTTGTCCTCTTCCTCATATAAGGGTGCTGTGACTTTTGCCAGATGTACTTTACTTCTGTAAGAGCTGCTCGGTCACAATGGTAGGTAATTGTTTAAATAAGTGAAAAATAAGGGGAAAAGTAAGTATTTCTTATTTTAATCTGTTATGTTTTGTGTTTCTCCTTGATTCTAGTTTATTGAAAATATGACCTTGTTTCTCTTATAAATATTAACTGCAATTTAGTGTGTAGAAGCATAAAAGTATGGGAGCTGAGAGGGGAAAGATCCAGTGAGAAAGCAATATATATGAATTTTGGAAGTAAACCAGTATTAGGGAAAAAAAAGTATGGGAGTTTGAAAACAATTAATTTAGCATCATTTTTGTTCTCCAAAATCTAAACTTCTTTCCCTTCTGGGAGGTCTGGGATTAAAATGTCTTTTATCTAGTTGCCGTAAATGGATTCTGACTCATATTGTCCCCTACATATCAGAGTAGATCTATGCTCCACAAAATTGTCTATTAATGATTTTGTCTGTGTTTTGGGGGGGAGTTTACACTTTAAATTAAGGTTTCATTTAAGAATTTTTATGCTTTTTTTATTATATTGATTACAGTTTTTTCAGTTTATCAGAATTCTCATGATTTTAACCGGTTTTGCTGCTTTCATAGAAACACAAGTAACTGAAATGGAGAGGTCCTCCCCTCAATGCCTTCTTGTCTTTGCTTTTGGTTAAATGTTGACCATTGTTCTAATACAGTTGATTTTTTTTTAAAAAATTGTTATTAATTTCAATGAAAATTTACAGAGACTTTGGATTTCCATTCATTCATTGTTGCGCTTTTCTCCCCTCCCAAACCTCCCCCCCCCAGCACACCACCCTCTTGGAAAAGTTAAAAATTCTTTCATTGTTTTTCAATCCCTCCTCCTACGTCTACTCCACTATGCAGCCTTTGCTCTGGACTCCTGTCATGACAAAAATAACTAATCACACATCCCTATTAAACAGTTTTCTCCCTCGTCTGTTTCAATGCAGTATACATTATTGAACCCTTCTTTCTCGGTCTCCCCCCAACCCCGATGTCAGTCCTGTGTTACAACAGTGGCACCATGCAGTATTTGTCCTTTTGTGACTGAGATTCTTCACTCAGCATAATGTCCTCCAGGGTCACCCATTTTGAATAATATTGCATGAGTTCCTTGTTTTTCAGTGCAGCGTAGTATTTCATTGTGTGAATATACCACAGCTTCTCTATCCATTCCTTTGTTGATGGGCACTTAGGTTGTTTCCAACTCCTTGCTATTGTGAACAAGCCGCAATAAACATGGGTGTGCATTATAGTTGATTTTTTAAATGGAATACATTAACTATGAGTGATAATGTATATTTTATAAGTCAAGCTACCATTTTGCTGAATGATAAACACTCTTCACATCATATTATATATTGTTGTTGTTGTTAGGTGCCATCAAGTCAGATACTACCCATAATAACCGGATAAACAATAGATACCCTGACCTATCCTGTGTCATCCTTACAATCTCTGGCACACTTGAGACTATTGCTGCAGTCACTGTGTCAAGCCATCTGGTTCAGGATCTTCCTCTCTTTCACTCTCACTCCACCTTTCCAAGCATGATGTTCAAGAAACAACTTCTCCTAGTAACATGACCAAAGTATGTGAGACGAAGCATTTTTATCTTCGGCTCCAAGGAGCACCCTGGGTGTACCTTCCCCAATGTATATCTGTTCTTTTGGCAGTCTGTCCAGGAGATAGCCAGTGATTTTCCTCAACACCAAATCTCAAAGATATCAGTTCTTCACCTGTCATTCTTATTCATTGTCCAGCTCACTGGTGCTTGGCAAGTGATTGAAAAGACTTGGCCTCAATCAGGTGCACTTTAGTTTTTAAGTCAACTTCATTGCTCCTCAACAATTTGACTGACTGCAGATTTTCCCAGAGCTATACATCTCCTAATTTTCTGACTGATGGTGCAAGGATCATTGATTGTGAATCCAAGTAAGATGAAGTCATTGACATTTTCAATTTTTTTTAATTTATCATGATGTTGCCTATCGGTGAGAATTTCTGCTTTCTTGACATTGATATGCAATCTATATTGAAGGTTTCAAACTGCAGTGTTTAAACTTCTGCAGCAGATGTTTAAAATCCTCCTCACTTTCAGCAAACAAGGTTGTATCATCTGTATAGCAAAAGCTATTGATAAGTCTTCCTCCAATCTTGATATCACATTCTTCTTCATAGAGTTCAACTTCTCCAACATGTTTTATACTCTCTTTTTTCTTATGTGCGGACCTTTCCTGTTTTCATGACTATATCTTTATTAGAAGGCAGTTTCAGTGTGAAAGTTAAAATTATGCTGTCTTAGGGCAGGGGGTTTGACTTGTATTTAACCCAGGCAGTTCCTGTCTTCGTCAGTTTAACCCCTACAGATATAAATGATATTGTTTTATAATTTCCACTTTCTATTGGATCCCCTTTCTTTAGAACAGGAAAAAATGTGAATCTCTTCTAATCAGTTGGCCAGGCAGCTGTCCTCCAAATTTCTTGGACTGATAAACACATACTGAGCTGCATCTGATAGCTGAAACATGCCAACAGATATTCCATCTATCCCTGGGACCTTAATTTTTACCAATGCCTTCATTGCGGCTTGAAATTCTTCCTTCATTATCATTGGCTTTTAATCATTTAGTTACTTCCTAAGACATTTCAGTATGCAAAATTCTTTTTAATACCTTGATTCTGTGTATTCCCTCCATCTTCTTTTGGTGCTTCCTGGGACATTCAAGATTTTGCCTATAGCATCTCTAAGTATTCCAACTCAAAACTTCAAACTTGTTTTTCAGTTTAGTTTGAGAAATGCTGAGCGAGTTTCCCCTTTTTAGTCTCCAAATGCCCCTTTAAAATCTTTTGTGCAGCTCTTTTATTCAACATTTCTTCCCTTTGTTTTGGCCTCTTGGCACACAACTGAAAATTTTCAGTCTTTTCCTTTTTTTTTTTCAATTTTTTTACTTTCTCCTCTGCTTGAAATGACTTTTTGCTCTCTTCATGGATGGTATCCTTGATGTAATCCCACAACTCATCTGATATTTAATCACTAGTGTTCAATGCTTCAAAACTTCTTCTGGAGGTCCTACCTCCCGACTGCCAGAGAGAGAATGCCTTACCATAGAACGGGTGCCTGAGATTCAGGCTGGGACAATAGAGGAACAATGATAGTTGCAGTATTATATATAGTTGTTATTGTTGTTGTTGTTATGTGGCATCGAATTGTCTGTGACCCATAACAACCCTATGGAAAACAGCTCTGAAACCTGCCCTTTCCTGAGCCAGTCTCACTAATTCTGACACACCAACCTTCATTGCCCCAGTCACAATGTCAATACATCTCATCCAGGGTCTTCCTCCCCTGCCCTATCCCTCCACCTTCCTGGCCATGTGCCCTAAGTATGTGAGACCGAGCATCAAAATCCTAGCCTCTAAAAAGAAACTTGGTTTCACCCTCTCCAAGGCAAAACTATTTGTTTTCTTGGCAGTCCATTGTTTGTTCAAGACTTTTCTCCAGCACCACAATTTAAAGGAATTGATTCTTCTGTCATCCTTAGTCATTGTGAAGCTCTCTGACACATAGCAAGTAATTACAAAGACCCTGGACTGGATCAGGCACACCTTGGTTTCTAGACTGACATCATTGTTTTTCAGCACTCTGGAGAAGTCTCTGGCAGAAAATTTTCCCAGGGCAATTTGTATTTTGATTTCCTGACTACTGGTGTTAAGAGAGTTGATTGTGGAGCCAAGCAAGTTGTAACTGTTAACAACCTTAATCTCTTCTCCATACATCATGGTGCTGCCAACTGGCCCAGTGGTGAGGATGTTTGTCTTCTTGATGTTAAGCTTCAATCCATATTGAAAACTACAGTCCTTGACCTTCTAGGCAAGTGCTTCAGGTTCACCTCAATTTCAGCGAGCAAGGTTGTGCATGTGCATAACATGGATTGTTGATGAGTCTTCCTCCAATCCTTATGCCACATTCCTCCTCTTAAAGCCCTACTTCCCGAATGATTTGTTCTGCATATAGATTGAAAAGTCAAGAAGCTGCAACTACAATCCCACAAGTGCACGGTTCGAATCCACCAGATGCTCTGCCGGGGAAGGAGGGGCAATCTCCTCCTGTACCAGTCAGATCTGATTTGACGGTACACGCACACAAAAAAGAATAAAATAAAAAAATAAAAATAAAAAATTAAAAAAAAAGAAAAGATATGAAGACAGGATGCAACCCTTAAGTATTCCTTTCCCAATTTTGAACAATGCAGTGTTTCCTTGCTTTGTTCTGAGGACTGTTTTTCTGGTCTGAGCATAGATTTTGCATAAGCACAATGAAGTATTCTGGGATTCCCATTTTCCTCAAGGTTAGCCATAATTTATTGTAATGTACACAGCCAAATGCCTTTGCATAGTCAAAGAAACCACAGATAGACACTCCTCTGGTACTCTACTTTCTATCACAATCCATCTGACATTGGCAATAATGTCTCTTATGCCATGACCTCTTCTAAACCCAGCTTGTATTTCTGATAGTTATCTGTCTATGTACTGTTCTAGTCATTCCTGGATATATACAATACAATATAATATTATATAGTGTTGGATTATATTAAATAGGGTTAGGTAGAGCTAGATTTGGAAGTCAATTAAAATGAAGAGAAACCACTGCAAACATCCTTTTTAGTTAGAACATTGAATATACAAATTATTAATTTTGGAAAACAAGAAAAATTAAATGTAACACATGAACATCAACATTTTAGGCATTAATGAGATTAGACAGTTGTATAGTATACTATGCTGAAAATGAAAAATTGATGACGTGTTGCATTGATAGTCAGACAATTTCAAGATCTATTTTATATGTATGTGTGTATGATTTAAGTGAAATTTTACAAATGAACTTGGTTTTCTATCAAATTACTTATATGTATTTTGCTGTAGAACATTCATGACAATGTCACAATGAAATGATACTTTCCCTAACGTAATAAACTAACATAAGGTTTGAATCAACCAACTGTTCTGTGAAAGAAAAAAGAAGGGCAAGCTCCTGCTGTGCAGTTTACTCCCTCTGAAAACCTGCTGAAGAGTCAGCTATGAGGAGTTGGTTCTGATGCCACAGTATGTAACAAGAACAACTCTCAAACAGTAGAGAACAAGACATGGCTAATACGACAGAAAAAGCAAATAAAATTTGGAGAGGCATCTTCATAATGGACTTTCCTTTTTGTTGTGGTTTTGGTTTTAGTGGTTATTATACATATACTTTGCTCTTTGGAGACAAGAATTTTGAAGCTCCATCTCACATACATTGGGTATGTTGCTAGGAGGGAATGGTCCTGGGAGAAGGTCATCTAGCTTGGAAGGATAGAGGGTCAGCACAGTAGAGGCAGCCCTTAAATGAGATGAATTGACCCAGTGACTGTGGCAATGGAGTGTCAGGTGTGTTGAGACGGTTAGGTTAGCTGAGGATAGGGCAAGATGCATAGCCATTGTCCAGAGGGTTGCAATGAGTTGTAGTTGGCTCAATGGTGCATGACAACACAATATATGAATATTTAAATGTATAATTATTGTTGTATACATGTAAAATAGTGTATGTGCATATGTAATATTCTTATTGTGTTCCATATCGCAATTAAATTTTATTGTATTTCATCAATATATATTGTACAACCTTCATTTATATTGTTTGTGATTGCATTTATATTATATTGATTGTTCTACAATCATTTACATATATATATAGTTATTTTACATAGTTATCATTGATCCTTTGCCTATTATTACATCATCTTTTCAAGTCCCCATTGAATCTTTCCTGTTCCTTTAACCTCCTCTCCTCAATCCACCCACTAAATTGCTATATTAGTGATTTCCACCTTTCCCCTTGTTCTGCCCTTTTCCTCTTTACCTCATCACCAATTGGACATTTTCCTTATAATCCTTCTAATTTTCACAGTAATGGTCTTGCACAGGATTATAAGTAAGGCCTTATACAGATCCCTATGAGGCTGAGTTAGTCTTCTCTTCATAATACTTTATAAACACTCCAGTATTATTTTACAAAACACTCCAGTATTATTTTACAAAATTGTTATTCCATATTGCTGCATAGTATTCCATTGTATGAATGTATTACAATCTCTCAATCCATTTGTTTGTTGATAGTATTTGGGTTGTTTCCATATTCTTATTGTTGGGCATAATGCTGCTATGAATATAATTGTACAAATCTCAATTTGCTGAGTCATAGGGGATTTCTATGTTCAGCTTTTTGAGAAAACACCAAACTATATTCCAGAGTGGTTATATTATTTTACAATGTCACCAATAATGCTTTAAAGTTTCAATTTCTCCACATCCTTTCCAATATTTACTGTTTATGTCCTATTAAACTCTGTTACTGCTCCTGGGGTGAGATGGTATCTCACTGTTGTTTTCATTAGCTGCTCTCTGATTGATAGTGATTTTGAACATTTCTTCATGTGTCCCTTGGCCATCTGAGTATATTCTTTTGTGAATTATTGGGTTATCAGTCTTTTTCTTGTGGGGACCCTGTAGAATTCTATAAACTTTCATTATAAGAACCTTGCCTGAAATGTCATTGTCAAATATTTTTCCCCAGTCTGTCGGGTTTCTTTTCATCCTATCGGGAAAAAAATTGATGTGCACAGAGGCTTAATTTTTAGAAGGACCCACTAGTCAGTTGTTCTCTGCTGGTTGTACATTTCTGGCTATATTTGCAAGCATATTTATTCTATCCTCTCTCTTATGATCTTTAGGGTTGGGGCTTTACCTCTAGGTCTCTGATCCACCTTGAGTAGATTTTTTTATATGGTGTGAGATGTAGATTTTGTTTCAGTTTTCTGCAGGCAGACGTCCAGTTTTGTCAGCATCATTTGTTGAAGAGATTGTCAGTTCCCCATTTGATAGGTTTTGATTCCTTGTTGAATACCAAATGGCTATAGATAAATGGGTTAATTTCTAGATTCTCAAATCTATTTCTCTAAGTGTTTGTTATTGTACCAGTGCCATACTGTTTTGAGTACTACAGCCATATAGCAGGTTTTTAGATCAGGGAGTGCTATGCCTTTCACTTCATTTTTCTTTTTCAGAAGAATTTTGCTTATTCAGAGTCTCTTTTCTATCCATATAAACCTGTCAATTGCTTTTTCTATCTCTTTGAAAAATGAGCTTGGCATCTGTATTGGGACTGTGTTAAGCATGTAGATTGCTTTTGGTAGGATTTCCACTTTCATTGTGTTGATCTTCTTCCCTTTGCATAGGGAATATTTTTCTATTTAGCTAGGTCACTTTTTTTCTTGTATTATTTTGTAGTTTTCCTTATAAAGGGCTTTAGTGTCTCTGGATGAGTTTATTCCCAAGGAATAAATGGAATAAATCATCTTATGGTTGATTACTGTAAATAGTATTGCTTCCTTAGTTTCCTTTCCTGTGTTTTCTTTGTTGCTGTAGATAAAACCTACTGATTTTTGTATATTGATATTGTATTCTGCCACTCTACTAAATTATTTACTGGGTCTAACAGTTTTGGTTTTCTGATTGTTTTTTCCCCCCAGTTACTCCATACTTTTAATTTCTTTTTTCTTTTCTTTTCTCATTGATATACTCACAAAGTATGCATTGTGTTTCACACAGTTCTTCATTCTCATTGGGTTTCATAAAATCATTCTGACTCACCACTGAACCTTGGCCATCATTACCCTGTCTTTTCACCAGGATCCTTCCAGCCCTCCTCCACTCTCCAAACTGTGCAACCCTTTGGTTTTGCTCTTACCCATCCTCACCCCTCCATTCCTACTCCTTCTCTCCTTGAGGTCCCATACATATTTTATTAGTTATCCTTCTAATTTTACAATAACGGTCTTATACAGGTTTTGTCTTTATGAGACTGAGTTAGTTCACTCAGCATGATGCTCTCCAGTCCCTCCCAAGTTCTGTCATATTTTTCAAAATCATTGCTCTTGAGTGCTGCATAGTAAGTATTCTCTTTGGTCAAAGTACCATAATTTCTCAATTCATTCAGTTGTGGTTAGACATTTGGGCTGTTTCCATATTCTTTTGAAGATAAATAACTCTGTTATGAACATTGGTGTACAGATCTCCATTTGTGTCTCAGTTCTAATTTCTTTGGCCTTTGGTCCTAGTAGTGGGTGATATGGGGTTTCCATGCTTAACTTTTTGAAGGAATGCCAAACAGTCTTCCAAAGTGGTTGTACCATTTTATAATCACGCCAACAGTGTACGAGAGTTCCCACCTCTTCACATCCTCTCCAAAATTTATTGCTTGCTGCTCTGCTAAATTTTGCCACTGCTACTGGGATGAGATGGTATTTCATTGTGGTTTTGATTTGCATCAAATCAAGTCTTGTCAAATACGATAATGGTTACCCATATGTACTGTGTTTGGATGAGCTTCCAGATTGATTTATGCTGGGAAGCAGGAGTGGCATCCATTTCCTAAATAGATGCCTCTGGAAACTCTACAAACTCTCTAAATTGTGCAAAACTTATTTTCAGTCGTATTCGATTTGACGACGCTTTTAAACTGCTAAATGAAACTAGTGCTGTTATATCTGGAGGAACACTCTTCTTCTTTGTATCTCACTCCTTGTCAATGTGCAATATGAAGTAACCTGAGTTTGCTGTGATGCTGAACCTTGTACCTCTGGGGTATCAAATACCAGAATGGTTTCCCTATGTGGACAGTGTTTGGTGATTGAGTTCCCAGTTGTAAAACAGGTTTGAAAGTAGGAGTGGCATCCACTTCCTAAACGACATGCTTCTGGAAACTCTATGAACTTGGAGAAATTACAATAGTTATGGAAAGGCATTTGGTCTTTTGTTCATAGAGTCGCAATGAGTCGCGCTCGACTCAACAGCAATCATCAACAACATAGCCATCTAATTTCTTTAATTATTATTAAATTTGCCTTTCTATTTTTATTTGTGTCTATACAGTACCATTTTACTTCTTTCATAATTTTTCTATAAGGATAATTTTCTTTCCCCATAGATATGCAGAAACTCCTTCAATATTGTTCTATATCTTTTATAATGGCATCTAAATTTTTTATGATTGTATAAATTTTAAATTCATTTGTAAATTATATACTAAAATAGTTGTTGTCTTTGTTGTTGGATGCCGTCGAGACAGAACAGACCCATGCCTGACCCTCCAGCAGATTTTCAGAGGCAGTTTATGGCACTGGAGGAGACTGCCTAATCTTCTCTCACTAAACAACTGCTGGATTCAAACTGTGTGCATTTGGGATTGCAGTTCAGATTCTTACCACTAGGCCATCAGAGCTCCCAATAATGAAAGTAGGTATTCAAATCTACTTCTTTTCCTTCTTTGATTAGAATGAGATAAGTATATATTTACATCTAATTTTGTTGCTGTTGTTGTTGTTATGTGCCATCGAGTCGTTTGCAACTCATAGCGACCCTATGCACAACAGCCCTAAACCCTGCTCTATCCTGCGCCAACCGCACTGCCTCTGACACACCCATCCCAATTACTCCAGTCACCAAATCAATCCATCTCATAGAGGGTCTTCCCCTCCTGCACTGTTCCTCCACCCTCCCAATCATGATGTCCCTCTCCAAGGACCCGTCCCTCCTGGCAACATGTCCAAAGTATGTCAGACGAAGCCCCAGAATCCTTGCCTCCAAGGAGTAGCTTGGTTTAATCCTCCCCAAGATGAATCTGTTTTCCTGGCAGTCCATGGTACATTCAGTACTCTTCTCCAGCACCACAGCTCAAAGTCATCCACTCTCCTTCTGTCCTCCCTAGTCATTGTCCAACTCTCTGATGCGTAACAAGCGATTGCAAAGACCATGGCCTGTATCAGGCGCACCTTAGTCTCCAGAGAGACACCGTTGCTCCTGAGTACTTTAGAGAGTTTTCAAATATCGTAAAATTTAACCCTTGTGTTCTTTCAGAACTTATTTCACTGGGGAAGGAAAGTTGACAATTAGCTCTATGTCTTTTCCAAATAATTTCTTTTTCAACAATAATCTATTGAATAATCACTTTGTACAGATTTCAAAGATGAAGAATATTTTATCATTAACCTTTTTAAATATTAGCAAATATAATTTCTGGATTTTCTGCTTTTTCATATATTGTTGTTGTGTACTGTCGAGTCAGAACCAACCCGTAGCTGATCCTCCAGCAGGTTTCCAGAGGCAGTTAAAAACACAGGAGATCGCCTATCCTTCTACCACGGAGCAGCTGATGGATTCTAACTGCATGTCTTCGAGATTGCAGAGCAGCTTCTTCCCACTAGACCACCAGAGCTCCCTTTTATATATTGTATTGTGATTTTGTATCATTGTGCAATGATTGTATTTAGACACACTGCAGAACCAGGCACTCCTATCTTCATTTTCCTGAGAATTTCCATATCAAGTCTGTGTATGTCTTTAGATTGCTTATCTCAAAAAGATGACAAGAGGAACTTGTTTTTCCTTCTATAGTTCTATAGTTGCAGGTGTAACTCAGATTAATTGATTCTTTTTCATCTAGCCAAACAATTTGTTATCGTATGAAAAAAGGAAGTTTTAAGCCTCATGGCCTATATTATATTCAACCTCACCCTCACTGAACTTCCCAGCCACATGTCTGACATTTCTTGACCTACTACTTCATAGTACTCTGTTCTATCCTTGACACTCTCGTGTCTTTTAAACTCAGTTTATTTTCTGCAAAGCAGCTAAAAATTGCCTTACAACAAGGGATTGCAGAACTTGTAGAATAAAAGAATTACTGTTGCTGTTTTATGACTTTGCCTCATATCTAGCTCTTCCTACACTGTATCTTTGCAGCTTGTTTAGTCTTGTGAACCTTATATTACCTGAGTAATATAAGGTTACCACTTTATAACTACCTGTCAGGCTAATACCAGTTAAGCCTCAGTCAGCTTTCAACAAAAGTGCATATTCTAAATAAAGCATAATTGCTATAAAAAACAACCACAACCTCACCTGTAAACCTACCTTTCAAAGGCCAGCAGTGCTCCTTGCACATGATACTTTGTCAGTGTTTACTATCTGAATTAGTTTCTTTTCCATTCCTGTTCTTTCTTTTCATTTCAGAAGGGGTTCCTGGGTACCCTTGTGGTCCTTGCCACCTTTGTGGTTTCATGCAATGCATATTGCTATATCATACCAATCGAGAAAGTTTCAGGCAAATCAACCACTGGTAAGTCTTGGTTTTTCAATGCTGATGATGTCATAGCAGCCTGTGACTGTTGACTTTGAATCACATGAGAAAGAAGGTTGGAACATTTGGGAATCTTACCAACAATGGGGTCATATCTAAGACAAGGTAAAGAAGGACCTCTGGGTGGTATCTACATGTTTAAAAGCTCCTAGTTGACTCTCATGTACAGTCCATGAAAGCTATCCAACACTTTTTCTCTGAGTATAATAGTAATATACTCCAATTATACTTTAATCATCAAGGATCACTTTTGGGTGATCTTTTTATTCACTTGAGAGAACTTTTTCTCAGGTCCGGAAAGAGCAAGGAGCCAGTGACAGGTATTTAGTTTAAATGAGTTATCTCAGTCTGTATTAAGACTTCTTGAAATTAAGTAATACACTCTCCCTCATTACCATTTCTGGATGGCATATCCCCAAGGATATTTTGGTTTTAGTATTTTAGAACAAGGCTCAGGTAAAGATTTAGTTTTGTTCTAAATGGCTGTTTTTAAATAGCACACACTCAGAGCCAGAATTGAGAAGCAAGTTCCAAAATGGGTGAAAGTGGAGAAATAAAATGTTTATCAAGAGATAACTCATCAGGGGGGGAAAACACACAGACAACAAACATGTCCTCACGTTCCTCATTAACTTAAAAGACAACCTCATTATAGAGGTTCTTGTTGTTAGATGCTGTCAAGTAAACTTATGACTGATAGCAAATCTAAGAACAAGGCATCTGAACCTTGTCCTATACTGTGCCATCCTCGGCATCTCTGATACACTAAAGCTTATTGTTACAGTCACTGGGCCAATCTACCTCATTGAAAGTCTTAATATTTTGCTGACTCTTTGCATTTTCAAGCATGATGTCCTTTCCAAGATTTCCTGCTTCCTAACAAAGTGCCCAAGAGATAGTGAGACAAATCCTCACCATCCTTGCTTTTACAGAAGAGGACTCTTTTCTTGAGATGTCAGTTTTGAAAGAAAAATCTTGAAGAATATAAACATGTTCTAAGGGGGGGGGGAGATCACATGCCTCAGTTAGATTGTGCTGGAACATAACCATAGGTGAACACAGAAAAACTTTTTTTAATATAGTCTTTACAGTTCAAATGTGTCCCTTTTTGGGATAGATTCAAGTGGCAGGGGATGGTCTTTCTATCTCAAAAAACCTAGTTACCAATGTATGGAGTCTACTAAAGATGCTTTATCCATCATTTCAGAATGCAAGGATGACAATGGGATAATGCACCCTATGAACACAGCATGGGAAACAGAGAAATGTGAGCGATGTTCATGCTGGAGGGATGGAATTCAATGTTGTAGCATGTGAGTACTTGGTTAAGTACCTGACTGTTGTAGGGCTGCTCACTGAAAAACAGTTATTCACTCTTTTATAATGTTAACCCACAGGGGTTCTAGTTGTTAATCCTACTTCTTTCCAGTTGCTTTTGCATCTCTAGAAATACCTTTACTATTGTTGTTATGTACCATCAAGTCAGAACCAAACTAAAGCTGATGCTCTAGTGGGTTTTCAGAGGCATTAAATTGCACGAGAGGAGATTTCTCATCTTTCTCCCACAGAGTAGCTGGTGGATTCGAACCACATACTTTCCTGTCAATTTGGCAAGCAGCATAGCTCCTTACTACTAGAGCCACCAGAGTGGTACCTTTATCATATAAAGGATATCTAATGGCATAGTGCATTGCACACTGCATTGCTAGCTGAAAGGTCATAAAAACCACCACCCACTCTGCTGGAGAAAAAGGAGTAGTATCCTCTGTAAATATTTCCAGCCTTGGAAACTCAATGGAGGGTTGCTTGTGGACCAAAACTCATTCAACAGTACTAGGTTACATTCAGATGGATAGATGAAGGCAGGAAATCTTTACTCTCTAGTGTAGCCAACAAAACCAACAAACACAAAATATCATAAGTGAATATCTTTTAAGAACAGGAATTTACAATGTCATAGTTTTTGGATGCTAAAAGTTAAACTTATGGCATTGAATCTAGGGGAAAGTCCTTTGTCAGTAACCCCCAGAGTTTCTTGGCATCTGTTTTGCTGGGTTGTGATGCTGGAGAAGAGTATTGCATATACATTTGACCACGAGCTAAACAAATAGGTCTGTCTTTGAGAGGGTGAAATCATGTTTCTCCTTGGAGGCAAGGGTTTTGAAGCTCCCTCTCACATACTTTGGGTTCATGGCCAAGAGAGATCTGACCTTGGAGAAGGAAGAGTGGAGGGACAGCACAAGACAGAAGGATTCCACATTAGATGGATTAAGATGGTAACTAGGGCAATGAGGTAAGTGTGTTGGAGTCATTAAGACTGGCTCAGGACAAGGCAGGGTTCAGAGTTATTGTATATACAGGTGACTCAATGGCATATAACAACAGTGTACGTTCTGTTCTTTTTATAGGACACCACTTAAGAGTGACGAGGTTTTAGACCAACTCTACTCTTGTATGATCTTATTAACATAAGAAAAGAAAATCCCTATTTCTGAACATGATTGATCACATTTACAGGCAGCAGAGGTTATGTCATCAACATACGATGTAGATAGGCACCATTCAATGACAGACATCATCAGGTGGTTTAAGAATCTTGTAAAAGTTGCCCAATTCTTTCTTTTAGCCATTTGGGCAATTTGAAGGAATAAGGATGACTCTGAGAAAAGTTAGAAGAGTTGAATTTGAAGCTTAAGAATTATCTGCAACTTCATTTGTACTGTAAACATGTTGCTTCATTGCAAAAATATTCACCAGTTTTACATTCTTCACATGTATAATGTAGTGAAGTTTATTTATATATTTAAGTTCTTCATTATCGAACATATCATTTCTTTTCCCAAAATACTCTTCTTCCATTAACATAAAGTCGTTTCTCCCAATGGAAACATTTCCTTAGCTCTCCCTGTCACCTCTGGTAATCACTGATATTTGTTAGTGGCATCCACTTCCTAAAAACATGCCTTCAGAAACTTTGATAAATGCCAATAGTTGTAGAGGGGCTTCAGGCCTTTTATTCATAGGGTCACTATGAGTCATGTTCGACTCAAAGACAATCAACAACAACAACAACAAGGTAGACATGACACAGGTAATGTTTTTCTACTTAATAAAAACTCACAGTGCAAATCTCTGAGGATTGGCAGGTGAGGTAGGTGACAGACTGTGGTGAGGTCAGTGTTCATACAAGCCTACTCTAGTTTTTGACCATGTGAGAAGACTAGTCTAGAATGGTCATGCCTTTGTCTTTACAAAGCAGCTAGGGGTAGGTAGGAGAGGGTTTTATGTGAAATTCTCAATTTTAAGTGTGAAATCAAAAACTGAAGAAAATTCCCCATTGAAGTCATCTGTGGACCTGTGAATGCTTCTTGTGCTCACAGCTTGTTTTCTTGAGTCATCCTAGGGAATGGATTTAGAAGGGGTTTTGGTGTGGGCTCCCACAACCCAACCCACCCATGTGCAAACTTAGGTCTGTCTGCTATTACCTCTTCTCTCAATTAGACTCAAGATTGGCACCAATACCCCTGAAGAAGTCTCTTTATGGTTATCAGTTCAATTTACAGATTTTCTTTACCAAGAATATTGACACATCTTTTTTAGTTAAAATGGTAACTTAAAAAAAAACAACAGACAAAATAAGAATCAACCAAACAAAACATTGTCAAAAAAGGGTACTAGGGATGGTAATTTCTATGTAAACTTTGAGCAAAACCCAATATTATTGCTGTGGAGTTCATTCCTAGTCATGGCATCCTCATGTCTTGCAGAGGCATGCTCTCCATAAGGTTTCTTAGCTACAGATTTTAAAGAAGAAGATTGTTTGGCCTTTGTATCCAGGGTACCACAGAGTGGATACTAATTGTCAGCCTTTGTATTAGCAGCTGATTGCAAGAGCTGGGACCATCTAAGGATATTAAACTTTGGGAAGAGGTGTTTTAATCTGGCCTTTAAAGAAGCAACAAATTCCTAAAATTGCCTATATGGGAGGTGGTCTCTTGTTTTCATCAACTTTTCTCTGGGTTCAATTACCTCTAATTAGAAAGACTATATCTCTTGTATACACCAACTATTCTCATGTTTCAGCTGGCTGTTCCTAACTGAAGCATGAGAAAAACCAGGCTGGAACAGGGTGACTACCCATGACATTGCCAATCTGGCTCTGAGTCTATTAAAACTCATCAATTCCCTTGGTATGTCAAGAATGGAACTTGAAAATTATATGAGGGATAGTTCTTACGACTTTATAGTGTTACCATACAGTTTTTACCCTGGCTTCCCTCCTCTCACCAGGTTAAAAAACCATTCACCCAGATACGAGAGACTATAGAGGAAGGTGCCCAGACTACCGAAGTACCACAGTGCACAACAATTTCAGTGGCCCTTGGGAGAACCAACTTAAGAGAACAGAAGTTGCGGGTAGAGGTGGAACCTTAGAAAGGCCAATTTTATTATACAACATAGGGTCTTCAGAATGGCCATTATTGGTCTTGCTCAAAACAGTCCCAGTGTAGGCTGAGGCCTTATTGGAGAACTAGGTAGAAGGAAAGGCAAAAAGACAGGAGGGAAAAAGCAAAGACAGATTGATTAGTAAAGGAATGGGAATGGCCTTCCTTCCAAGGAAAGGGATTAATGGAGGAGACAGCGTGTAACTGAGGTGAGGTCATATATATGGCTTCCGGTGTATCTGGGCTTGCCATGTGGCTGGACTCTGGGCTCATGAGGTGTCATCATGGAGTGTTCAAAGTTTGGTGAGTGGTTCTTATTCCAGTCCACTGTTCTTTGGTGTCACTCATGCACATAAACACAAATCAGGTTACTTCCAGCTGTAGAAAGCCTTTACTATGGATGCTCATGTTTTACCAGGCATGAGCTTCTCCCTTCCCTCTTTTGGGATTTGTTTCAATATACTTTTCACCCTGCAACTCCTTATTTCTGCCTTATTTCAACACCACCAATAGTAGAGACGGTTCTGAGTTTCCTAGAGGCAGTATTTTGTTGCTGCCAGTCAACTACTGTCCTTAAGTTGGTGCTGGACAGATAGGGCTCCCTAAACTTGATGAACAGGACCACAGCCAGCTGAAGGACAGGTTGCCTCTATACCAACTTGACTTTGGAGAGACTGATCATTTTTTTTTCTTTCTAACAAGACTTCCCTCTTGTCTAAATAACAGTATTTCTACACCTGTTGGTTACAATTCAGACAAGTGCAAGAAAATCTTCCACCAAGAGAACTGCAGCTACACTGTGGTGGAGAAGGACAACCCACATGTGAACTGTGATGTCGATAGTTGGATAATGTAATATGCTTCTAGTGCACCCAGACTCCCTCGTTGAGGGAAACATACATGCTGCCAAGCTAGTCTTCATTCTCTTGTGGCCCTCAGAAGTCTAGCATTGTCTACCTATCAATAAAGATTGATAATTTTATAAATTAATAAAAAAGGTTTTTGCAAGCACTTGTTTGTATGTGTACTTTTAATTTCTCCATTGTATATGGACAAATATAGGGTGGTAAGAAGTTGCATTGCCAATGGAAAGTCATGCGATTTAAATTCATCAGCTAGAGTGAAATATCCCAGTCACAAAAGGACAAATATTACATGATGCCACTGTTGTAGAATGGGACTGTCCTTGGGGTTTGGGAGAGACTGAGTAAGATGGGTTCAATAATGTATACTGCACTGAAACAGAGGAGTGAGAAAACTGTTTAAAAGAGATATATAACTAGGTATTTC
>NW_006400112.1:13238-18459 GCF_000299155.1 Elephantulus edwardii | reverse complement strand
AATAATAAAAAAATAAATAAATTCATCAGCTACCCCACAGAAAAAAGATGGGAAATCTCTTCTCAGGCTCTGAAAACTATACTGGAGATGATGAAATATAAAGCTTGCAAATATTTAAAGGGAAAAAACCAAAAATAAATAGTAATTAGTGTTACAGGGTTTTTTTCTCTACATGCTAATCACACGCACCCTATCCAGGGATTTTGCTCACTTGCTAGGTCTAAGTTTTGCTGTCTTTGGTTCTTAGATTATCTCTCCTTTTCTTTTTCTATTTAAAAAAAATTATATTGGTTTACTTACAAAGTTCATATACATTGTGTTTTGCACTATTTTTCATTCACATTGTCAGGGTTTTTTGTGTTTGTTTTCCCTTTTTTGTTTTTGTTTGTTTGTTCGTTTGTTTTGAGGAAGGAACTGTCTTTTTTGAAACAATAGGTTGCCTCCTAAGTGGCCGGAGGGTGCTTCGGCTTGCATGGGGTGGGGTAGGGTAGGGTGGGGTGGCGTGGTGGTGGAAGGGGCCACTGTCTGGTCCCAGGGGAGCTGCAGCGTTCAGACGCTTAGGATGTGTTTCAGAAAGGCTTCATAGTTGATGCAGCCATTGCTGTCCTCATGTCCTACCAGGACAGTCTCCTCCTCCTCCTCAGTTATCTTCTCTCCCAGCGTGGTGAAGACATGTCTGAGTTCTGCTCCCATGACTTTGCCATTTCCCTCCTTGTCCAACACCCGAAGTCCTTCCAAGTAGTCCTCATATGTGCCTTGGTCCCGGTTCTTGGCCACTGCTTGGAGTATGGGCAGCAAAGTCTCAAAGTCCACACGCTGGGACTTTAACTCATCACTCTTGGGGTTCCCCAGGACCTTAAGCACTTCGGCGTTGGTGGGGTTCTGCCCCAGGGCCCTCATGACATCCCCACACTGACTGTACAGGATCTTGCCATCACCTACTCGGTCAAACAGCTCAAAGGCTTCCTTGAACTCTTCCAGTTGGTCCTTGTTAAACTCGGTCTTTGGAGAGATCGATGGAGGGGTTCCTGGGGTGTGTCAGGAACTAGAGAGGCAGTTGGCTCAGCTTTGGCCTTGACTGGAAGGGCCCGGGATGCTGGCTTCGCAACGGGATTTGAGATAGCAGGGGTCGCTGGTTTCTTCACAGGAACATCTTTCTTGGGAAGCGTGATGTCGGATAGCCAAAGGACAATGTGTCGATGGGGGCATCCACCTCCTGCGGGATCCAGGGAAAGGGAGGGGGCGAGCTGGTTTTTTGTTTTGTTTTTTTAATTATTATTATTATTATTAATTTAATGAAAGTTTACATAGACTTTGGATTTTCATTCATTCATTGTTGCGGTTTTCTCCATGCCCACCACTCCCCCCTAGTTTGCTCTTCTCTTTGAAAAGTAAAATTCTTCCGTTGTTATACAATTCCTCCCCCCAAGTCCACTCCACTATGCAGCCTTCGTTCTGGACTCCTGTCGTGACAATAATACCTAATCACGTTGTGATTTATATACAAACATTCCCATGAATTACATTATATAAAATCAATCATCACTGGACCTTGCCCATCATTATTACCCTGTTTTTCAGGTCCCTGCCAGATCATTCCCATTTCCTTTACCCCCTCCCTACACCTACCAAACTGTACAACCCTGTAATTCACCTCTACCTATCCTCACCCATCTACTCCTACTCATTCCTACTTTGGGTGCCCATATATATTTTACTAGTTAGTTATCCTTCTATTTTTAAAATAATGATCTTAGGCAGTGTTGGTCCTTATGAGATTAAGTTAATTCACTCAGCATAATGCTCTCCATTTCTCCCGAGTTATGCTGTATTTTTCAAAATCATTACTCCTGAGTGCTGAATAATATCCCATTGTGCCAATGTACCACAATTTCTCAATCTATCCAGTTGTACTTGGACATTTGGGCTGTTTCTATGTTTCCTGCGATGGTGAATAATGCTGATGCACAAATATTCCTTTCTGTCTCAGTACTAATTTCCTTGGGGTATATTCCTAGTAGTGCAATAGCTGGATTATATGGAGTTTCTGTGTTACCTTTTTTAGGAAATGCCAAACAGCCTTCCAGAGTGGTTGTACCATTTTACTTCCTTGCCAAAATTTATTGCTTGCTGCCTGCTTAACTTTGCTGCTGCTGGTGGGGTGATATGGTATCTCATTGTGGTTTTGATTTGCTTCTCTCTTCTTACCAGTGATTTTGAGCCTTGTCCCCCACATGTGTCTGTTGGCTGTCTGAATATCTTTCTCTGTGAAAAGTCTTTCTGTGTCTTTTGCCCATTTTGTACTTGAGTTCTCAGTCTTTTTCTTCTGGAGGCCCAGTAGTAATTCTGTAAATTTTTTGTTATAAGACCCCTGTGTGAAAGAGTACTGTTAATTATTATTTCACAGTTAGTAGGCTTTCTTTTCACTCTCCTGGAAGATGTTTTCCCTAAGCACAGAGATTTAATCTATAAAAACTCCCATACATAAATTTTCTCCTTACCACATTGTGCATTTCTGGCTGTAATTGGCAGCCTCTTTATACCATAGACTAGACCTTCTAAGCTTTATCCCAGTTTGTCTCTTATGAACGTTAACATTTTGGCCTTTCCTCCCAAGTCTTTGACCCACCTTGAGTTGAATTTTTTTTCTTTTAAAATATTTCACTTTTTAAAAAATTTTTCTACTAGTTTATTTACAAAATTCAAACACACTGGGTTTTTTTGTTTTTTAATTTATTATTAATGTCAATGAAAATTTACAGAGACTTTGGATTTCCATTCATTCATTGTTGCACTTTTCTCCCTTCCCAACCCTCCCCTCTAGTACACTACTCTCTTGGAAAAGTAAAAGATAAATTCTTTCATTGTTTTACAATCCCTCCCCCCAGGTCCACTCCACTATGCAGCCTTTGCTCTGGACTCCTGTCATGACAAAAATACCTAATCACATATCCCGTTTAAACAGTTTTCTCCCTTATCTGTTTCAGTGCAGTATACATTATAGAACCTATCCTTCTCCATCTCCTCCCAACCTCGAGGTCAGTCCTGTTTTACAATAGTGGCACCGTGCGTATTTGTCCTTCTGTGACTGAGATACTTCACTCAGCGTAATGTCCTCCAGGATCACCCATTTTGAATAATATTGTATGAGTTCCTTGTTTTTCAATGCTGCATAGTATTCCATTGTGTGAATATACCACAGCTTCTCTATCCATTCGTTTGTTGATGAGCACTTAGGTTGTTTCCAACTCCTTGCTATTGTGCACAAAGCTGCCATAAACATGGGTGTGCATATACCTGCTTGGATGTCAGTTGTGGTCTCTTTGGGCTATAGTCCCAGTAGTGGAATTGCTGGGTCAAATGGTATCTCTATTAGCAACTTTTTGAGAAAGCACCATACTGTCTTCCACAGTGGTTGCACCATTTTACACTTCCACCAACAGTGAATAAGGGTTCCAGTTTCTCCACAACCTCATCAATATTTGTTGCTTGCTGTTCTGTTACATTTTGCTATTCTGACTGGGTTGAGATGATATCTCATAGTTGTTTTAATTTGCATCTCTCTTAGATCTAGGGATTTTGAACATGTGTTCATGTGCTTGTTAGCCATCTGAATGTCTTTTTGGTGAAGTGTCTGTTCATATCCTGTGCCCATTTTTCTATTGGATTATTTACCTTTATCTTGTTGTGGTAGAAAGCATTGTTTTTAAGAACAAATTCTTTCAATTTCCCTCACCCCAACCCCATAAAATTGATTAATCTCCCCACTTGATTTTTGTGCATGGCATGAGAAGTGGATCCTGTTTCAGCTTTCTGCAGGTCGCAGTCCAATATTCCCAGTACCACTTGTTAAAGAGATTGTCATTTCCCCATTTGATAGGTTTTATTTCCTTATTAAATATCAGTTGACCATAGATAGATGGGTCCATTTCTGGGCCCTCAATTCGGTTCCATTGGTCTATGTGCCTGTCATTGTACTAATACCATGCTCTTTTTGTTACTACCACTATGTAGTAGGTTTTGAGGTCAGGGAGTGCTATGCTGCCAACTTAATTTCTTCTCCAAATAAACTTGACAATTTCCCTTTCAAACTCCTTGAAAAATTAATTTAGAATCTGTCTTGGGATTGTGTTAAGCATGTAGATTGCTTTTGAAAGGATTGTCCTTTTCACAGTAATGAGTCTTTCTATCCAGGAACAGGGCACATTTCCCCCACTTATTTAGATATTTTATTATGTCTCACAGAAATGTTCCATAGTCTTCTTTATCCAGGTCTTTTGTGTCTCTAGTTAGGTTCATTCCCAAGTTCAGAAGAATTCACCTGTAAAGCCATCAGATCCAGGACATTTCTTATGGGAAATTTTTATGACTTGTTCAATTTCACCTTTTGTGATGGGTCTGTCCAAGTGTTCTACATCTGCCATGTCAATGTAGGTAGAGCATGAGTTTTAAGGAATTTGTCCATTTCCTCTGGGTTTTAGAATTTATCAGCGTATAGCTTCTCATAGAATTCTGATATTATTGATTTCATTTCACCTGCTTCTATTGTGAGGTCACCTCTGTCATTTCTTAATTGAGTAATCTGTGCCTTCTCTTTTCTTTTTTTCTTTTGTTAAGTTTGCCAGTGATTGGTCAATTTTATTGACCCTTTCAAAAAACTAGCTCCTGGTCTTATTAATGGTTTTAATTGTTTTTCTGTTCTCTATCTCATTGATTTCAGTTCTTGTCCTTTTAGTGTCCTTACTTTTTGAGGCTGTAGAATTAGATTATTGTTCAGAAAATCTCTCCATCAAATATGAAGGAGAAATCAGGCACTTTGCAGAAAATAAAGAACTTAACGAATTTGTGAAAACAAGACCAAAACTACAAGAAATTTTAAGTGAAGTCCTTCCTACAGAGACACCAAAGGAAAATGGATGGACAATAGTAACCAGAAACAACAGAAAAAGAAACACAGCAAAATAGCAACAGTAAAATCTGACCTGACAATGATCACATTTCATGGGAATGGACTAAATGCACCAATTAAGAGAAAAATAAGTTGCAGAATAAATAAAAAAATCAAACTCCATCAATATATTGGAGACACATCTAAAAAAACAAAGAGAAGACAGACTCAAAATCAAAGACTGGGTAAAATACATATACTACTACACCCAAATAAAACTCCATTCATCATTTGGGGCTAGGGGGTGGGGTTTGGGGAGGTGCGGGGGGGGGG
>NW_006400112.1:10963-13093 GCF_000299155.1 Elephantulus edwardii | reverse complement strand
AAAAAAAAAAAACAAAAAAAAAACTCCATTCATCTTCTTCTCCAGTGCCCATGGTACATTCTCCAGAACTGATCATTTTTTAGGACACAAAGGAAGCCTCAACAAATTCAAAACCATTGAAACAATACAAAGTATCTTCTCAGATCACAATGCCATAAAACTAGACATTAATCACAGTAGGTTAAAGCTTACAAAACCACTCATTGGGAAACTAAATAATGCTCTGGCCAGAACACGACTGGGTTATTAAAGAAATAAAGAATGAAATAAAAAAAATTCCTTGAAACAAATGAAAATGAAAATATAATGTACCAAAAGCTCTGGAATGCAGCTAAGGCAATCCTCAGAGGCAGTTCATACTAATAGGTACACATACAAAGAAAAGGAAGAAAGAAGAAAAAAAAATCTGGCTGGCAACTGTTTTCTTTCAAGTTTCTCTATATGCCATCCTATTGTCTTCTAGCTCACATGGTTTGCATTGAGAAATCAGAACTTAATCTAATTGTTTCCCCTTTGTAGGTGACTATTTTTCTCTTGCTACTTTTAGTATTCTATCCTTATCTTTTAATTTGGGTAATTTGACTATGATACGCCTTGATATTTTTCTTTTTGGGTCTAGTCATGTGGTGTTTGCTGTGCTTCTTGAACATTCATTTCCCTGTTCATCAAAATACATGGAAAGTTTTTTCTAGTACATCTTCCACAATTTTCTCAGTGACTTCCGTGTAACCTCCTAAGTTCTGGAATTCCAGTCATACTTATGTTGTTCCTTTGATGTCATCCCATATGAGTCTAATGTTTTCTTCATTTTCTTTATATCTCCTCTCCGATTTTTTCTTCTAGTAAGTTTCCAGTGAGGCTCTTGTCTTCCAGCTCACTGACTCTCTATTTCATCTCTTCAATTCTGCTTTTTGGTTCCATCAGCATTTTGGACATTTCTGCCATTTTGGTCTTACTACTCTAGATTGCATTTTCATCCATTTCTCTTATTTCCAGTACTGTGGTGGCTATACCTTTTCTGCCTTGTTATAATTTTTTTACATTCTTATACCTCTTTATCTATACCAACAATTCTCTCTTCCATCTTTAGCATTTTCTTTCATAGCTGTTCAAGTTACTTTTCATCAATGTATTTCTTCTTAATCACTGACTATGTGGTATTTGCTTTCTTAATGACTTCCATTGTTTCTTCCATCATTGAATCTTCTTCTTCAGCTGTTCAAATCATTCCATATCAACATATTTCTCCTGGATATCTATGTCTGGGGTATTCAGTGGGTGTGCTCTTTTTTTAATTTAGGAAAAGTGTTACTGTGTTTTTTTCATGATGACTGAGGCAAACTGCTGCTTTCTTGACACTATGTGAGTCTTCTCTTAGTAGATGTTAGGTTGTTATAACTATATAATGACCCAGGGTATGACAGTGTTTTGAGAAGGACCTGTATATTCGTGTTCCTCTCTTGGCCTGAGGCAATGTGAGTGTAGTACCAGAAGCAGGATGACTATTGCCCTCCAAAAACCATCGCTTGACTTGGCCTCTTCCACTTGTGCTGAAGAAATTCAACTTTTGAGGCCAAAGTACCCGAATGACAGAACAGAGAAATCTGTTGTCCTTCAGGAAAAGTGGTTTGATTGGTTTTCTTTCCTCTTCAAATATCAGTTGACCATACAGATATGTCCATTTCAGGGTTCCTGATTCTATTCCATTGGTCTATGTGCCTATAGCAGTATCATGCTGTTTGCTATGCCTTCCACTTCATTTTCTTTTTTTTCAGATATGCTTTGCTTATTCAGGGTCTCTTTCCTCTCCAAATAAACTTGACAATTGCCTTTTAAATCTTCTTGAAAAAGGAATTTGATGTATGTATTGGGATTGCTTTGAACATGTATATGGTTTTTGGTAGGATTGTCATTCTCATAGTATTGATTCTTCCTATTCACGGACAGTGAACATTTTCCCAACTATTTAGGTCCAATGTTGGGCTCTATGAGGAGAAGTGTGGTGTCAGGATTGGTGGAAGAGCTATTAACAATCTGCATTTTGCAGATGACACAACCCTGCTTGCTGAAACAGAGGAGGACCTGATGCACTTGTAGCAGAGGGTCAAGGACTGCAGCCTTCAGTATGGA
>NW_006400112.1:9778-10382 GCF_000299155.1 Elephantulus edwardii | reverse complement strand
GGGGTAATCGGGATGGGTTTGTCAGAGGCAGTGTGATTGGCACAGGATAGAGCAGGGTTTAGGGCTGTTGTACATAGGGTTGCTATGAGTCGCAAGTGACTCGATGGCATATAACAACAACAACAATTGTATCTCACAGAAATGTACTACTGTACAGACTTCTCTGTTCTGCCATTCAAGAATGGGAGTAAGGCCAGAAAGTGTGAAGACAGGAGGCTAACAGTTGGGAAAACTGAAGCCATTATATGATATATATATATACTATTTTATATGTAAATAATGATTTAAAATTATACATTTAAATATGCATATATTATGTTGTCACACACTGTTGAGTCCACTATGACTCATAGAGACCCTATGAACAATAGCTGTGCACCTTACCCTATCCTCAGTTAACCTAATCATCTCAACATACCTGACTCCATTGCCTCAGTCACTGAGTCAATCCATCTAATCTGCGGTCTTCTTCTTCTTTTTCTGTGCTGTCCCTCTACCCTTGCAAGCAAGATGATCTTTTCCAAGGACTGGTCCCTCATGGCAACATATCCAAAGTATGTGTTATGGAGCTTCAAAATTTTATCCCCAAAGAGCAAAGTATATA
>NW_006400112.1:0-9662 GCF_000299155.1 Elephantulus edwardii | reverse complement strand
GAGGGTCTTCCCCTCCTGCACTGTCCCTCTACTCTACCCAGCATGATGTCCCTCTCCAAAGACCTGTCTCTCCTTGCAACATGTCCAAAATATGTCAGACGAAGCCCCAGAATCTTTGCCTCCAAGGAGTAGCCTGGTTTAACCCCCTCTAGGATGAATCTGTTTGTTTTCTTGGCAGTCCATGGTACATTCAATATTATAGATATTAGCCCTGACTTGCTCTCCTCTACCGTTTGAGGACTGTTCTTGTTACATACTGTGGCATCAGAACCAACTCATAGCTAAGTCTTCAGCAGGATTTTAGAGGAAGTAAATTGCACAGCAGGAGCTTGCCCATCTTTCTTCCACAGAGCAGCTGGTTGATTCAAACCACGTGTTAGTTTATTTAGATAAAGTACAATTTCATTGTGGATACTAAAATTAATGTTCTAAAGCAAAATATGTGTAAGTACTTGGATGGAAAACCAAGGTCTCTTTGTAAACTTTCACTTAAATCATATGGACATATATATAAAATGGAACTTGATATTGTGTTTTTAACTATAAATGCAATACATCATCATTTTTTTTTATTCCCACCATAGTATACCATGCAATTGTCTGATCTCACTAAGGCCTAAAATGTTGATGTTCATGTGTTCCATTTCCTTTTTCACAACTTCTTGTTTTCCAAAATTCATAATTTGTACATTTCAGGTTCCAACTAAAAACTATTATTGCAGCAGTTTCTCTTCATTTTAATTGATTTCCAAATCTGGCTCTATCTAACCCTATTTAATATAACTCAACACTATACAATATTATATTGTATATATCCAGAAACGACTGGCAGAGAAACATTGGCAGAGAACTATCAGAAGTGCAAGCTGGGTTTAGAAGAGGTCGTGGCATTAGAGACATTAATGCCAATGTTAGATGGATCTTGGCAGAAAACAGAATACCAGAGGAATGTCTCTCCGTGTTTTATCGACCATGCAAAGGCATTTGACTGTGTAGATCATAATATATTGTGGTTAAATTTTAGGAGAATGGAAATCCCAGAACACTTGATTGTGCTTATGTCAAACCTATGCTCAGACCAGGAAGCAGTCCACAGAACACAGCAAGGAAACACTACATGGTTTAAAATCAGGAAAAGAGTGTGTCAGGGTTGCATTCTGTCTCCATATTTTTTCAATCTATATGCAGAACAGATCATTCATGAAACGGCTTTATGAAGAGGAATGTGGCACCAGGATTGGAGGAACACTCATCAACAACCTACGTTATGCAGATGACACAATGTTGTTTGCTGAAACTGAAGTGAACCTGAAGCTCTTGCCTTGTAGTCTTCAATATGGATTGAAGCTCAACATTAAGAAGACAAAGATTCTCATCACTGAATTGGCAAAACCATATTGGATCGAGAAGAGATTAAGGTTGTTAACAGTGCCAGCTTCCTTGGCTCCACAATCAACACTCTTGGCATCAGCAGTCAGGAAATAAAAAGATGAATTGCACTGAGAAAATCTGTTGTCAGAGACCCCTCTAGAGTGCTGAAAAGCAATGATATAAGTCTAGAAACTAAGGTGTGTCTGATCTAACAATGGTCTTTGCAATTACTTCCTATGCACCAGAGAGCTGGATAATGACTAAGAATGATAGAATAGAGGCCTTCAAATTGTGTTGCTGGAGAAAAGTCTTGAACATATCATGGACTGCCAAGAAAACAAATGGTTCTGTATTGGAGAGGGTGAACTCAAGTTTCTCCTTGGAGGCTAGAATTTTGAAGCTCTATCTCACATAGTTGGGCACATGGCCCTGGTCCTTGGAGAAGAATATCATGCTTGGAAGGGTGGAGGGAGAGTCCAGGGGAGGAAAACCCTGGATGAGATGGATTGATACTGTGACTAGGGCAATGGGAGTTGGTGTGTCAGAATGAGTGAGATTGACCCAGGATAGGGCAGGGTTCAGAGCTGTTATACATAGGGCTGTTATGGGTCGCAGGCAACTTGACAACACATAACATCAACAACATATAATACTATAACTATCATTGTTCCTCTGCTGTTCCAGCCTGAATCTCAGGAACCAACTCTATAGTAAGGCTTTCTCTCTCTGGAATTTCTGGAGGTAGGACCTCCAGAAGGAATTTTGAATCATTAAGCACTAGTGATCAAAAATCAGATGAGTTGTGGGATGACATTAAAGATACTGTTGGGCTGTGGACGTAATAAAGAGATCTGAGAACAAGAAGGAAAGCTTAAAAACAGCTTTATTAGGGGAGCTTCTGGATGAAGTTCTTCGTTCTGAAGATGCAGAAGGTGGAAACTGCACTTTGAGTGCATTGGGAGGGATTTTATAGCAGAGTTTTTAGGTAGGGAAGAGAGGGACAGTGCATTGTGATTTATGGTTTATCCATTAGTTCAGCCAGGTGGGCAAGGCTGTTCACTCTCCTTATTGATGTGTGTATTCTTCCAGTTCTTAATTCTCCCCTTTGGCTCCCTGTCTGAACCTAACATACCAGACTCTTTAGTCATAAAAAAGGGGTAGCTGTATCTTTATCCTAGCTACTTCCTGCTGATCAGGGGCAAAGATCTGGGGCTCAGAGGCTGGATTGAATTGGCCCAGGATTAGTAGCCAGAGGAAAATATTGATGTAACAACAGCTGGTTCACTGTTAAGTTGATCATTTCTTTTATCTGCTGTTGGAGTAGTTAAGATGACTGCATAGTTTCTGTACCAGTGTGGTTGGAGAGGTTTGGGTGCATGCTACTTGATGAGAATGGTGTCTCCTGGAGTGACTTCAGTGGTTTGGTCTAGACTTTCAGACCAGGATTTGAGTATGAAACAGTCTGTATGTTCCTTGAATAGTTGTCTGAGGAGGAAGAGATAAGGAAGATATGATGCTAAAAGAGAGGGTTCAGTGGGTAAGTTATGGTTCAGCAGAAACATTCAGCCATACATTAATTTGAAGGGGCTCAAGAAGGACAGTGAGCAGGGTGTTGCTCGGATATGGGTTAAGGTAATAGGAAGTAAGTCAACCCAAGACCTGCATAACTCAACAGTCAGTTTAGTAAGGTGGGACTTAATGAGTCCATTCATGCACTCTACTTTGCCTGAAGACTGGGGTGATATGGTATGTGCAGTTTCCAGCAGATACCTAAACTAGAGGATCCCTTCTGTGTTTCTCTAGAGATGAAATTAGGACCATTGTCTGCTTGTATATAAGAAGGAGGCCAAACCTGGGCATGAAAGACATATGGATGAAATAAATCTCTCAATCCTGTACAGTGGCCTTAGAGTTGATGTGAGGGGGAGGCGGATGTTTCCCTGAGTATTCACTAGTGTACAAGTAAGGCATCAACCTGCACTGACTCAATGGACCAAGTCAGGGAAGAGGAATGAAACAAAGGTTGAAGAAATTTTAAAAGAGCTTCGGTTCCTACATCCAGGGACTGATGCACGTGCATTACAATATCTGCTTCTTGTTCTTGAGGCAAAACTGCTTTGCAGTTTACCATGATCCATCCACTGGGAGTTAGGTGGCCTCTATTTTGGAGGAGAGACTGTTTTTCTCCCATAGTGTATTTTGGATGGAGATCTGGAATGATGAAAAACAGGATGAGGGTAATCTGTTGTTGCTTGTAAGGCCAAAGTTTTTGCTGTATGGTTTGCTTTGCTGTTTCTCTTGTTGGTAAGGGAAGAATCTGACCAATGGCCTTTGCAGTGAATTATAGAGACCTGCTTGGGCAGTTGTAGAGCTTTTAAGAGAAGAATAATCAGCTTACTATTAACTATAGGTGAGTCTTTTGTTGTTATAAAACTTTGCTTGCACCAGATAGCAGTGTGTCAATGAGCAATTAAAAAGAATCTGTGTACATGTTGACAGGCCTCTAGCTAGATGTAGGACTCTGATCAGGGCAATAAGCTTGGCTTTTTGTGAGGCCGGGAAGTTTCAGTTTCCCACACTTTGCTTATGGAGATTACAGTGTAGGCTGCCTGACAGTAACCTTCAGAGGTCATACAAGAGCTGCCATCTACAAACAGAGTATGGTCTGGATTTTGGATGGGTTGGTCAAATAGAAAAGGAAGTAAAGAGCCCATATCATCAATGACTTCAGGGCAACCATGGGTGGAAAAACTGTGAGGTGTTTACAGGGAGTACAGTAGCCAATTGAGAGATAGCCATTGAGAGAGGCAAATATCATGGTTTTTGAGGAAACGTAAATGAAGTTCCTGTATCTGCCCAAGAGGAAGTAAGGATAAAACTATGGAAAAGCACATCTCAAAGGCTATGGCTTGAGAAGAGCTGCATGGAGCTTCTCAAGGTAAGTTTAAGTGCTTCTTTAGTGAGAAGAGCTTGGCTGCTAGAGCTCATAAGCAGGGTTGCCACCCCTGAGTCATGATATCAAGGTGCTTAGATAGATATGCATTGGGTAAAGGGGCTGAGCCAAAATGCTGACAGCAATACCCTGTTTTTCATCAGTGTATAGGTGGAAGGGTTTAGAGCGATTCAGTAAAGTAAGAGGTGGGGAATATGAAAGGAGATACTGGAGATTGATAAAGGCCCTTCTATTTATTGCAAATAAATAAAAATTGGGGATCCTGTGTCTAAGAAAACCAGTAAAGCCCAGAAAGGAGAGGATTTGATCAATGGTTTGAGGTGGCCTGAGGCTTTCAATGGCTCTGTGCTGATTGACTGTCAGACTTCTAGTGGTGGGGCTTAACTGGAAGCCAAGATACATGACTGTGGGGAGGGACAGTTAGCCTTTGAGGGGAGACTAAGAAATGGAGAAGTTGGGTGGTATGGGTTTGTGAAAGCTTGTATGAGGTACTACAAAATAAAAGACCATCAACATATTGCAGGAGAACACTAGGGGATAAGGGGCAATCTAGTCTAGGAGGTCTCTGGCCAGTGCTTGTAAAAAAAAGGGGGGGGCAAATAGCCGAACCCCTGTGGGAGAACAGTCCAAGCTAGCTGATAAGCAGTCTTTGTGTTGAGGTCTTCCCAAGAAAATACAAAAAGATTATGGCAGCTGGGGTCTAATGGAATAGTGAAGAAGGCATATTTAAGGTCCAGATCAGAGAAATGAGTAGTGGATGAGGGGGTATTTGATAATAAAATATAGATATTTGAAACAACTGGGTGGATATGGACAAAAACTGCATTTCATAGCCGTAAATCTTGGACTAGATGGTAGGATCCATCAGCCTTTTTAATTGGCAGGATCGGGGTATGACACAGAGTTAGTGGGGATAAGTACCTTACTGGAGAGCAAGAGGGTAATTATAGGTTTCAAACCCCTAGCTGTTGTGCACAGATTGGGAGTTGGGGTCTAAAGGGAAAAGAGGAGGTGTCCTTTAGTGTAACGAGAACAGGTTTGTGATAAGAGGCTACAGATAGGGTGAAAAAGTCACATACATCAGGGCTGACATCTGGTGGTTTAGGTAGTGTAGGAGGGCGCTCAGTGGAAGGAGTGCCAAGAGAGAGAGAACTAAAAGTTGGTCAAGTGAACTGGGTTCACTCAACTCCTAGTGAAACACAACCCCAAGTTTAGACAGAAAGTCCCTGCCTAGAAGCAGAGTTTGACATACGTAGAAAAGAATGGGTGAGTATTCATCTGTCATGGTAATGAGGAGAGGTTGAGTGGTAAGAGGCTTGGAGTAAAGGCTATTAATCTGCATTACTGAGACCTGGGAAGGAAAAACAGGATCTGAGAAGGAAGGGAGTATTGAAAAGGTAGCCCTTGTGTCAACCAGAAAGGAAACTGTCTTACCTGCTACTTGAAGGGTTACTCTAAGCTCAGCAAGGATGATCGGGGCCACCAAGCTTGGGCGTCCTAACTCTTCGGTGGCTAGGCCCTGGAGATCAGCCAGGATGGGGACTGGGTCTGGAGGAGGGGCTAACCTACCATGGCTAGATGCCAAAGGGCAGTAGGCCTTCGAATGTCCCAATGTCTTACAGATAGGGCAAGGTTGTGTTAGAGAGCAAGGATTAGAGCAGCAGCTAGCCCAATGCCCACTTTGCCACACTTGAAGCATGCACCAGGAGGTAACTGGCTCTTTGTAAAAGCAGATGTTTTCTGACAATTCACTGCTGCTGGCTTCAGGCAGCTATCAGGGCTTGGGCTTGCAGACTTGCTTCCTGTCAGGCATGTATCTCCCTATTGGCTTCTGCTTATTTCTCTTGGGCATTGAAAACTTTAAAGGCCATGTTTACTGGGTCTCAAGTGGGCGTTTGGGGACCATCCTCAACCTTTTTCAGTTTCTTTTTTATGTCAGAGGCTGATTGGGTGATAAAATGCGTAGTTAGGACAGTGGTCCCTTCTGGGGAGGTAGGGTCTAAGCTGGTGTACTGGGTTAGGGCCTCAGTGAGGCGGTTAAGGAAAGTGGCTGGGTTCTCATCTCTAGTTTGGGTAATTTCCCTTAGTTTGTTAAAACTGACTGCCTTATGAGAGATGACATGTAGGCTGGCCAATAGACACAGAATCATTACAACTGGATTGACCTTCTTTTCCTGAAGCTGTATTAACCTGATATGTCCAATTTGGCTTTTGCTGGAGGAAAGATTAGGGACCAACTGGCATGATGCTCTATTAAATCCACTTGATCTGCATGCTGCTGCATAGCAGTGAGAGTGTGCTCTTCCTCATCTGGAGTCAGAGTAGAGGACAGTAAAACAAAAAGGTCATGCCAGGTGAGATTATAGTTCTGAGTCAGGTACATAAACTCCTTGATATAGGTTGTGGGGTCTTTGAAAAATGAGCCAAGACATTTTTCGATTTGGGACGATTGGTGAGGGAGAAAGGCACATGAACGTGAATGAAACTTTCAATACCTGCAACTTTCCAGAGAGGACAGAGGATGGACTTGGTCTGATGGGATTGGGTGTGGCTAGCAACAGAAAAGGTGGGCATGGGAGTGGAAGTGGCCAAGTCTGGATTAATCAGAGCAGAGGAGGTGAAGAAGTGGAGCAGAAAGAGTACAAAGAAGAAACTCAGTTTGGTGGGAACGAATGTGGCTAACAATAGGAAAGGTAGGGGTGGGACTGGGAATGGCCGAGTCTGGGTTGATCAGAGCAGGAGTACAAAGAAGAAACTCAGTGTGATGTGAGCGAGCGACGATTTCTGGATGGGATGCTGGGTAAGGAGGAGGGGAAGGCTGGGAAAGGAAGTCTACAGGATCTGAAAAGGCAGAATCTTCAAATGGGAAAGGGATGAATCCTATGAAGAATTAATGGAAGGGAATGATTTTATATTGGGAGACTTAATTGGAGAAGGGATTTGGCCTAAGAAAATCTGCACAGATTGGCAGGCCTTGCAGAGAAAGGGAGCAAAAGCAAAAGAAAGCCTGAGCATATAGGATTTCTGACCATCTCCGAGTCCACTTGTAGAAATTGTCAAGATCACCAAGGGTATTGAAATCAAAAGTCCCATTCTCAGGCCATCAAGAGTCATTATTTAACTGGTTTAGACATTTGACTACCCATGGTGTTCAAATCTGTGGGTGAGACAACTGAGGTTTCAGGGTGTCCCCTGGAAACCATAAGTCTCAGGGACGGAAAAGCTGTGGATAGCGTGAAAATCCCCTACTGCAATTGATAGCCTGGAAAGAAGCACCTGGTGCTTCTTGGGTTGACTCCTAACACAGGCCTATGGTTTTGGGGTATATGCAGACAGGAGTACCATGCAGAGAGACCTGAATCCCAAGGGAGTACAAAATGCCTGGACTGGAAGGCTGGAACTCCTGGAGAGGAGGCTAGAATTCCTGGAAGTTTTTGTAAACTAGCTTTAGGAGTCTCCGGGAAAAGGGGGAGGGAAATACAGAAATCAGAACTACAAAAGGGACATAGATTATCCAGTCAGCAGGCAGCACAGAACGGGAGAGGAGGAGAGAAGCACGACATTACGTTAGCATTCTAGCATCTCAACACTGTGTGGGCTGGTAGGTTCAAAAGAGAATAAGGGGCACACTGCGCTTGCCCTAAAGGAGGGCACATGTGCAGCACACCATAACTTGTCTCCTGATTTTCATGCACTAGATGTTAGGCTGTGTACTTCAGAAAGAGATCAGAGAACAAGAAAGAAAGCTTAAAAGCAGCTTTGTTAGGGGAACTCCCAGGCGGGATTCCTTGTTCTGAAGATGCAGAAGGAGGAAGTTGTGCTTTGAGTGTGTGTGTGGGGGGGGGGTGGTTTATAACAAGGTCTTTAGGGAGGGAAGAGGGACATTCCATTGTAATTCATGGTTCATCTGTTAATTTGGCCAGGTGGACAAGGCTATTCACTCTTCTGATTGACATGTGTATTCTTTGAATTCATTCTTTGAATATCTGATCTAACACCTTGAAGTTTAATAAAAATTGAGGAGTAGAAGTGAAAAGGATTTATGAGGACCTCCCCCACCCTCTCAAGTAAACTGCTTAAAAACTCAAAACTGGAAGTGAAGAAAAAAAAAAAAGAGTCGTGGAGAATTCTCCATCCTCTGAAGCTCAAGATATTTCTCTCTTAAAGGGATTGCTTAAAAGTTCAGGGCTAAAGGTGAGAGAAAAATCTTTATTGCAGTTGTTTCAATGTATTAAAAAAGATGGCTGCTGGTTTCAACCAGCTGGTAGATCTCAATTGGATTAAAGAACTTGGCATAATGTTATGAGAGATTTGCGAAGAACACATTAAAAAGAACAGATCCCTATTAATTTTTGGCTAGTATGGGCTTTCATAAGAATAGTAATGATGTCTGTGCAAGATTGTACTCACAATCCAGAAAATTTGCAAATAGATATAAATGAATCTATGCATTAATATGGATTAAGTAATACTACTTTAGAGAAGTTTAAAACTGAAGGCAAAAAACAGCCTTTGTCAACATTAGAAGGAGCCTTAAAAAGATACAACCCTGAATTATTATTTTCTCTTATTTGGCATGTGTTGACCCAAATAGTGGTTTTCCAAGAAAATAATTTACAATTTAAAACATAGTTTAAAAAAAGAAAAAAGGAGGGAAAGCTGTGCTAAAACTCAAAGCTGAAGCCTGTAAGGTTTGTTGATTGTTTTGGTTTTTTTGTTTAATTAGTTTGCTGTTGTTATTTCTTTTTTTGGTTGTATTTTTGTCATAAATTTAATGTGTTAATAGTTCTGAGCTCATCCAATCTGACAATTTCAGTAAAATAACAGTTTAAAAAAATCAGGATTAATTTAACAAAAAGGAAAAAGATTAATTTAGAAAATAAAAAGGCAAAGAATAAGTAATAGAGTAAATAGATGAATTAGAAAGTGCAGCTGAAAAATTGTTAAAGGATAAAAATCTCTAAATTAGTAAAAAAAACTTTTAAAATAGACTACACTTGGCAGTCATAAAGCTGGCTAGCCTGTTTACCGTTGGCAGTCCGGAATGCCAAAGATATAAACAAACCATTCTTTTACAACTGCATATATGTGATTTTAAAGTTTAGAAGAAAATAACAAAGAAAATGCAACTCAGTTCTCAGAATAGATGTTGTTGTTGTTGTTGTTGTTATGTGCCATGGAGTCGCTTGTGCCTCATAGCGACCCTATGTACAACAGCCCTAAACTCTGCTCTGTCCTGTGCCAATCACACTGTCCCTGACACTCCCATCCCAATTATCCCAGTCACTGAATCAAGCCACCTCATAGAGGGCATTCCTTTCCTGCGCTGTCCCTCCAC
>NW_006400111.1:1933491-1934637 GCF_000299155.1 Elephantulus edwardii | reverse complement strand
CTTGTCTTAAAAATTGAGACTTAATCAATCTATCTGACTTAATTGCCCTGAGAATCTGTTGACTATGATGTAAGCGTTGATCCAAAGAAGTGTTGTAAAACTCTCTTATGCTGTTCATAAAGTGAGCTAATTCTGGATCAAAATATCTTAGTTAGGTATTGGGTCAGGCCAGTATTTATCATTAGTAGTTCAGAATCACTATCACTATCAACCAAAACCTATGGCAGAACTTGAAGTTCTTCCAGCAGTCACGCCAACTCATGTGACATACTTTGCGCTGTGGTTGTTACCTGCTATTTCCACTCTTGCTTTTGTTTGTTGCCTTAATCTATTGAGTTCCTGTCCAGCTCCTCAAACGGATTATTATTATTATAATGGAGTGTAAGTGGCCCAAGTTCTTTGGGAGAGGAGATGAAAGTGAAGAGCAGTTTAAAGCTGATTCTTATGAGACGGTGCTCAAACATGCCTCTACTCTGCAAATGTTTTGCCAATTGTGACACAAGCAGTATCTCCTCTCGCACTTTGTATTTTTCTACTTTGTAAGGTAATTCATTGCAATCGTCACACAGACCTCACAACCCATACACATCTTCAAGAATTTAATTCTGAATCCAACTTCTGGCTTCTTCTGGTTCTACTTTTTGTTACCACCTTTCGGGCTCGTACTACATCCCTCATTAGTGCGTAGTTGCCTCAGTTTCTGCACTTATGGAATAGCGATTTTATATCTAGCTCTGCAGGACTGTAAGGACACATAAACTTAATAATGTATGTGCAGGTACTGTGGTTAAAGAAAAGAAAGTACAAATGAATGTTATTACTATTTCTCTCTTAACTTAATCCTGAAATTTAATGTCATAATGATACACTCTTGTAATTAATGAAGTTTTTAATCATACACTCCTGAGTCTGGATGCCATATTTCATTTCGTTCTTCCCCCCTCCCCTTCCTTGTTATGTACCAGCCAATCAGATCCAACTGGCACATGTGGGAGGAGATGCCCCTTCTCCAGCAGAGCATCTAGTGGATTCAAACCTGGCGCCTTTGGGATTGCAGTGCAGCTTCTTGCCACTAGGCCACCAGAGCTCCCTCATTTTGTTCTTAATGTACTCTATAAGAGCACAAACAAGCCTACTGCTGTTTAA
>NW_006400111.1:1924084-1931821 GCF_000299155.1 Elephantulus edwardii | reverse complement strand
AACAAAGGTGGCACAGAAGCTGCCAGCCCCCTCCTGCTCCTCACAGAGCAGCTGACTTCCACTGCAGTCCCTCATCCTGTAACACGGTGTGTCTTGCTTTGAGTAGTTTGATGTCTACCTCCTCTTCTTGCCATTGATGTTGGTAGTTTGTGGAGTACTGTTTTAGTTGACACGGTGACTACCAGTTTTAGTTGACACGGTGACTACCACAATGGCTTTCAGGAGGACAGAGATCATCATGAGATGGTGCAGTGATGGGACAAGGTCCAGATCTGTAGTTCATGAGGGTTGCTGTGAGCCCTAGTCACCGTGATGGCACCCAACAACAACGACAACTTTAGCTGAAAATCTGGTGCTTCATCCTCCTCTTCTAGTTCAGGTTTATTATTATTATTATTATTATTATTATTATTATTATTATTATTTATTACTGGTTGCCCTTGAGTCAGCTTTTACTCATGACAGTCTTGTGAGTAACCAAATAAAATGTTGCCTGGTCCTCTACCATCTTTGTCCGCATAATGGGTACAATTGAGTTTATCATTCCGTATTATGTCACTTCATCTCCTTGAAGGGTTTCTCTCATTTCGCTTGTTCTCTGCGTGATGCTCTTTCTAGCAATTAGTCTTTTACAACAAGGCGTACAAAAATAAGCCAGTTAGCAAGCTCTGGTGGCCTAGTGGCGAGAAGCTGCACTGCAATCCCAGAGGTGAGTGGTTCGAATCCACCAGATGCTCTGCTGGAGACAGAGGGGCAATCTTCTCCTGTACCAGTCAGATCCGATTTGATGGTATGCACACAAAAAATAATAATTAAAAAAATTTAAAAAGCAAGTCAAAGTCTTGCCATCCGCATTTCTAAGTACCTTTCTGGTTGGACTTCTAAGACTGATTTGTTCATTCTTGGCAGTCCGTGGTATTCCCAGACACCATCAGTGGGAATGCATCAATTCTCCTGTCTTTCTTTGTCATTTCCAATTTTCACATGCTGTGAAGCTAGTGAAAAAGATTGTGACTTACAGGAACTAGGCAAGGATGCCCATTATCACCTCTCTTATTTAATATTGTATTGGAAGTCTTAGTGATAGCAATAAGACAAGAGAAAGACATAAGAGGTATCCAAATTGGCAAACAGGAGGTAAAATTATCTCTCTTTGCAGATGATAGCATAGTATACTTAAAAAACTCTAAAGACTCAGCAAGAAAACTATTGGGCACAGTTGACCAATTCAGCAAAGTAGCAGGATACAAGATCAACATACAAAAATCAGTTGGATTTCTCTACAGTGACAAAGAGGATACAGAGCCTGAGCTAAGAAAAACAATACCCTTAACAATAGCTAATCACAAGGTAAAATATTTGGGAGTAAATATAACTAGAAGCCAAAGGATCTAGTCAAAGGAAATTACAAAACATTACTACAAGAAACAAAAAGAGACCTGGAGAAGTGGAAGACTATCCCTTGCTCATGGATAGGAAGACTCAATATTGTGAAAATGACAATAATACCAAAGACAATTTACACGTTCAATACAATCCCAATACAAATACCAATCCCATTCTTCAATGAGATGGAAAAGGCAATGTCCAGCTTCATTTGGAATGGAAAGAATCCCCGAATAAGCAAAGTCTCCTTAAAAATAGAAAAAGGTAGGAGGCATCTCACTCCCTGAATTAAAATCCTACTAAACTGCTGTGGTAGTTAAGACAGCATGTTACTGGTACAATAACAAACACATAGATCAATGGAATAGAATTGAGAACCTGGAAATCAGCCCATCTATATATGGTCAACTGATTTTTGACAAGTAGATTAAATCAGTTAAGTGGGGAAACGACAGCCTTTTTAACAAATGGTGCTGGCAAAATTGGAAAACTATCTGCAGAAGACTTAAGCAAGATCCACACCTCACTCCATATACAAAAACCAACTCAAGGTGGATCATGGACCTAAGACTAAAACCAAGGACTATAAACTTCATTAAAGAAAAGCTTGGAAGAACTTTAGTAGTCCTAATCCACAACATAAACAGTCTTCCAAGTATCCTGAAAAATCTACAACCAGGAGAAGATAAAATAGATAAATGGGACCTTCTAAGAATCAAATCCCTATCCACATCTGAAAACTTCTTCAGCATGGGAAAAAGTATTTGATAATGACATATCAGATAAGGGACTTATATCTAGAATTTATCAAATACTTGAGCACCACAACAAGATAAAGGTAAATAATCCAATTGAAAAATGGGCACAGGATATGAACAGACACTTCACCAAAGAAGACATTCAGATGGCTAACAAGCACATGAAGAAATGTTCAAAATCCATACCTCTAACAGAGATTCAAATCAAGACAACTATGAGATATCATCTCACCCTAGTCAGAATAGCAAAATTTAATGGAACAGCAAGCAACAAATGCTGGTGAGGTAGTGGAGAAACTGGAACCCTTATTCACTGTTGGTGGAAGTGTAAAATGGTGCAACCACTGTGAAAGGCAGTATGGCACTTTCTAAAAAAGTTGCAAATAGAGATACCATTTGACCCAGCAATTCCACTACTGGGAATATACCCCAAAGAGGCCATAACTGACATCCAAACAGATATATGCACACCCATGTTTATCATGGCTTTGTTCACAATAGCAAGGAATTGGGAACAACCGAAGAGTCCATCAACAAACGAATGGATAGAGAAGCTGTGGTATATTCACACAGTGGAATACTATGCTGCATTGAAAACCAAGGAACTCATGCAATATTATTCAAAATGGGTGACCCTGGAGGACATTATGCTGAGTGAAGTATCTCAGTCACAAAAGGACAAACACTGCATAGTGCCACTGCTGTAGAATGGGACTGACATCAGGGTTAGGGCAAGAAAGAAAAACTAGATGAATTATGTATACTGCATTGAAACCGATGAGGGAGAGAACAGTTTAAAAGCAATATCTTTTAGGGCATTATGATTATCATAAGAGTCCGGAATGAAGGTTGCAGAGTGGAGTATACTCGGGGTGGGAGTGCAGGGGGATTGTATACCAATGAAAGAATTTTTCTTTTACTTTTCAAAGAGAAGAGTGAAGTGGGGGTGACGGTGGGGTGGGTGGGGAGAAAAGTGCAACAATGAATGAATGGAAATTCAAAATCTCTATAAATGTTCATTGAAATTAATTTAAAAAAAAGAAAGATCGTGACTTGGTCAGATCCACTGCAGATGTCAAAGCACCACCTTTGCTTCCAAAATCTTTTAACAAGCCTTTTGCAGTAGAATTGCCCATTGCAAATCTTTTTTTGTTGTTTGTTTATATGATTTAATAGACAAAGGGAAATTGACAGTGCAGAAGACAAGAATTTCTGTGTTTTCAGGAACAAAGAACAAGTAGAGAGGTAGGTCTTTACTGGAAGTATGACTTACCTACCCCTGTTAGAAGGGATATTAGAAACAGGAGTGGCATCCACTTCCTAAATAATATGTCTCCGGAAACTCTGTGAACTTTGGTAAATGTTGATAGTTGTAGAGGGGCTTCAAGCCTTTTGTTCATAGGGTCGCAATGAATTGTGCATGACTCGAAGGCAATCAACAACAACAACAACAACATAGCTGTTCCTAGTTTTCTCTGATAAAATTTATAGCCTTTGGTTTTACTCCTAGGACCCTGATGCACCCTGAGTAGAATTTTTTTTAAATTGATTTTAATGAACATTTACAGAGATTTTGGATTTCCATTCATTCATTGTTGCATCCATTGCAAATCTTGACTGCTACTTTCACGTACATAGATTGTCGATCCAAGTAGAATGGAATTGTTGCCACCTTTAATTTCTCATCCATATAGCATGATGTTGTTTTTGTTTGGGTTTGTTTTTCCTCCTCCTCCTCCTTCTTTTCTCATTTTCTGATTTTGAGTTTGCCTGAGCTTGTTCAGTTTCATATCCCCTTAAAGGCAGCTGCCTTCAAGTCAGGTCCAGATCATGAAGGCTCCACATGTGTCATGGTAGATCTGCGCGCTGTAGGATTTTCAATGACTTATTTCCTGGAAATAGGTTGCGTTTTTCCTAGGTGCCTTTGGGTGAATTTGAAGCTTCAATCTTTCTGTTAGTGGTTTAGGTAGGTTCTTCACAGTTTGCAACACCTAGGCTCAGAAGCCTTTCCCCTAGAATTCGGTAATACTTACATGTCCTCTGTGCCCTTATCACAATATCCTTTCTAAAACTGGAAAGGTGGCTACACTGCTTTCTGCTTGCCCCAGGGAATGACTCAAGCCTGACTTCACCAAACTAGGAAGATCTTGGAGAGGGCTAGATATGACCTCATCAACTTAGAGAAAAGCATTGGAGATCGTCTGATCATCCTGCCAAGTGTCTCATGCCCTAAGCTAGCTCTGGTGGCAAAGAAGTAGGTAAGGAGATGTACTGCCAGCCCCACGGTGACCCTCCTCAGGCTATTTGAATCCACGGCCCACAGGAGACAGATAAGCCATCTCCTCCTGTGCCATTTATAAGCTCTGAAATCCTGCTAGAGGGTCAGCTCTGAATCAGTTTTGACTCAAGAGCAATGAGTGAGTGAGAGTGAAGCTAGTCTCAATCCAAACTCAGAGAGGGTTTCCTAGGCAATGCAGGCTTGGGGAGGTATGGGCTGTGCCTAGAACTGGCCTGGAACTTTATGGAAAGCTGCCTCCCTCTGGGGACACTGTTATCCCCAGCAGGCCTGCGCTAATCATCATGACTTCCCCCTGTCATCTGTCATGCTTGTGGGATTTTCCTGAGGTCCTATGGGAAGCTCTGGCTTATTCCACACTGGCCGCCAAGAGCAGTCTCCAGGAGCTGCAACCTTAAAAAAACCCTAACAACAAACTTTTATTTGTGTTTGTGAATGAGAGCATGCTGTTAGTACAAATACACATAGCCTTTTACTTTTTTTACTTGCTAAGTGCTGTTGTGGCAAGAGTCCTTCCCCCCCCCTTTTTTAATTTATTATTAATTTTAATGAAAACTTACAGAGAGTTTGGATTTCCATTCATTCACTGTTGCACTTTTCTCCCCTGTCAACCCTCCCCTCTAGTATACCACCCTCTTGGAAAAGTAAAAGAAAAATTCTTTCATTGTTTTATAATCCCTCCCCCCAGGTCCACTCCACTATGCAGTCCTCACTCTAGACTCCTGTCATGACAAAAATACCTAATCACGTATCACTTCTAAACAGTTTCTCCCTCATCTGTTTCAATGCAGTATACATTATTGAACCCATCTTTCTCAGTCCCCCCCCCAATCCCGATATCAGTCCTGTTTTACAACAGTGACATTATGCAGTATTTGTCCTTTTGTGACTGAGATACTTCACTCAGCATAATGTCCTCTAGGGTCACATATTTTGAATAATATTGCATGAGTTCCTTGTTTTCCAATGCAGCATAGTATTCCATTGTGAATATACCACAGCTTCTCTATCCATTCGTTTGTTGATGGACACTTAAGTTGTTTCCAACTCCTTGCTATTGTGAAGAAAGCAGCAATAAACATGGGTGTGCATATATCTGCTTGGATGCCAGTTATGGCCTCTTTGGGGTTTACAGTAGTGGAATTGCTGGGTCAAATGGTATCTCTATTTGCAACTTTTTTAGAAAGTGCCATACTGCCTTTCACAGTGGTTGCACCATTTTACACTTCCACCAACAGTGAATAAGGGTTCCAGCCTTTCCACAACCTCACCAGCATTTGTTGCTTGCTGCTCTGCTAAATTTTGCTATTCTGACTGGGGTGAGAGGATATCTCATAGTTGTCTTGATTTGCATCTCTGTTAGAGGTATGGATTTTGAACATTTCTTCATGTGCTTGTTAGCCGTCTGAATGTCTTCTTTGGTGAAATGTCTGTTCATATCCTGCGCCCATTTTTCAACTGAATTATTTACCTTTATCTTGTTGTGGTGCCCAAGTATTTTACAAATTCTAGATATAAGTCCCTTATCTGACATGTCATTACCAAATACCTTTTCCCAGTCTGTGGCTTCCCTTTTTACCCTGTTTGAGAAGTTTTTGGATGTGCATAGGGATTTGATTCTTAGAAGGTCCCATTCATCTATTTTATCTTCTCCTGGTTGTAGATTTTTCAGGATACTTGGAAGACTGTTTATATTGTGGATTAGGACTTCTAGTGTTCTTCCAAGCTTTTCTTTAATAAAGATTATAGTCCTTGGTTTTAGTCCTAAAGAGTCATTCGTCCTTCTTTCTGAACTAGGCTGTGACTGTGACACTCACCAAGGTCCAGGAAGGGCCCCAGGCTGTGCAAAGGCATCTGACTGTGTGGATCATAACAAACTATGGTCCACAATGAGAAGAATGGGAATCCCAGAACACCTAATCTTGCTTATATGAAACCTATACCTAGACCAAAAGGCAGTTGTACAAACAGAGCAAGGGAACACTGCATGGATTAAAATCAAGAAAGCAGTACATCAGGGCTGTATTCCTTCTGCATACCTATTCGCTCTATATGCTGAACATATAATTTGAAAAGCTGGATTCAATGAAGGAAACGGTGACATAGCAGGAAGACTCATCAACTTGTGACATGACCTTGCTTGCTGAAAGTGAGGACTTGAAATGCTTCCTGTAGAAGATCAAAGACCTCTACCTTAAATATGGATTACATCTCAACTTCAGAAAGACAAAAATCTTCACCATTGGGACAACATCATGACAAATGGAGAAAAGATTGAAACTGTCAACAATTTCATCTTGCTTGAATTCGCAATCAGCACCAGTAGTTAAGAAATGAAAAGATGTACTGCATCTGGGTAACTCTGCTATAAAGGAACTCTTGAAAGTACTGAGGAACAATGATGTCAGCTTGAAGACTAAAGTGTGCCTAATTCAAGCCATAATATTTTTTTTAAATCCATAATCTTTTCAATCACTTGCTATGCATCTGAGAGCTTGACAACAACCAAGGATGACAGAAGAATTGATGCCTTTGAGTTGTGGTCTTAGAGAAGAATACTGAAATACCCATGAACTGCCAAAAGAAAAAACAGATATAGAGAAGGCAAAGCCAGAGTGAGCCTTACAGGTAAGGATGGTGAAGCTACATCTCAAGTACTTTGGGCATGTTGTTAGAGGGACTATTTTTTGGAAAGAGAGGAAGACCTTCAAAGAGATGGATTGAGGACTGCACAGAATAGGATACAGTTTATATCTGTTGTTCATAAGGTTTCTATGAGTCGTACTAGGCTCGATAGCACATAACAACAACAACAACATTGTGCAGGTAGAACAAGATTCAGATCTGTTGTTCAATGGGGTCATTATGAGTCATAGTCAACTTGGTAATAAAAACACCACCACCATACTGACAGAACAACAAGGCTGTCGTAGAGAAAGTGCAACCACGGTGCTTTTTAGAGGCAGAGATGGTAACATTTCTTCTCAAATACTTTGGTATTGTTGTCAGGAGGGACAGGTCCTTGGTAAAAGATATCAAGCTGCAAAAGGTGGAGGGTCAGCAGGATAAGACCCCCAACAAGATGGGTTGACACAATGACTCTAACAATGGGCTTGTGTATATCGTTCAAAGATTTTGAGGATGGCACAAGAGAGGATAAGGTTCCTTTGAGCTGTGTTGCTGGAGAAGAGTGTTGAATATACCATGGACTGCTAGGAGGAAAAACAGGTTTGTCCTGGAGAAGGTGAAGCCAGAATGCTCCTTGGAGTCAAGGATTCCAAAGCTTCGTCTGACATA
>NW_006400111.1:1883370-1899079 GCF_000299155.1 Elephantulus edwardii | reverse complement strand
CCGAACAGCAACAGCAGTGAATTTTGAATGACATTATGAAGATGACAAAAGAATTATGAATTATGATGTTGGAGAAGAGTAGCTCATTGACTGATTGCCCAAAAAATAAACATGTTATGTCTTAGTGGAAGTGCAGCCTGGAGAGCTCCTTCACCTTCTCACATCCTTTGGGCATGCTGTCAGTCCATCTTTTTGAAGGGCTTCTTTTCCTTCTCTGATCTCTCTACTCTTCCAAGCCTAGTGCCCTTTTACAGGGGCTGACCCCTCATGACAACATGCCCTGAGTATGTCAGATGGAGTCTCAGCCTCACTGCTCCCAAGAAATGCTTAGCGATCCTTCCTCTGAGATTGGCTCATTTGTTCTTTTGGCAGTCGTGGTGTATTTGATACACTTTGATCTCTAGGAATTTCAATTGCTATCTAGATACCAATACCTGCCTTTGATTTTGAGTGCTGGTATAAACAAGATACTGCAAGTGGATTGCTTTTTTAAAATTTTAATGAAAGTTTACAGACACTTATGGTTTCCAGTCACTCATTGTTGCACTTTTCTCCCTACCCACCCCATCTCCCCCAATTCACTCTTCTTGAAAAGTAAAACAAAAACTCTCATTGTTAGCAATCTCTTCCCCAAGTCCACTCCACCACTGTGCAGCCTTCATTCTGGACTCCTGTCATGACAATAATACCTAATCATATATCCCTTTTAAACAGCTCTCTCCCTCAACTGTTTCAGTGCAATATACATCATTCCTCCCCTCCTTCTCTGTCTTCCCCGATGTCAGTCCCGTTTTACAACAGTAGCCCTATGCAATATTTGTCCTTTTGTGATGGGATATTTCACTCAGCATAATGTTCTCCAGAGTCATACATTTTGCATAATATTTCATGAGTTCCTTGTTTTTCAATGCTACATAGTATTTCGTTGTGTGAATATACCAGAGCTTCTCTATCCATTCGTTTGTTGATGGGCACTTGGATTGTTTCCAGCTCTTTGCTATTGCAAACAAAGCCACAATAAACATGGGTGTGCATATATCTGCTTGGGTGGCCGTTAGGATTTCTTTAGGGTATATATACTCCCAGTAGTGGAATTGCTGGGTCAAATGGTATTTCTATTTGCAACTTTCTGAGAAAGTGTGACACCACCTTCCACAGTGGTTGCACCATTTTATACTCCCACCAACAGTGAATAAGGGTTCCAGTTTCTCCACAACTTCGCCGGCATTTGTTGCTTGCTGTTCTGTAAACTTTTAATATTCTTACTGGGGTAAGATGATATCTCATAGTTGTTTTGGTGGATTGTGTTTATAAACAGACTTACTCTTCTACAGTTTATGAGGGCAGAAGTCTAAATGGATGGTGACAGCCCTAGAGAGTCTCCTGCTCTCTTTGTTGGTTGTGGAGCAAAGTCCTTGCTTCCCTCAGTGGTTGCAGTTTCTTGAAAATGCCCATTTACAAGCCCATTGCTGTTGTCATTGTATCTGTTTATGGCATTGAGCCTTCCTTTCCTTCGATGACTCTGTCCTTCCAAGCATGATTTCTTTTTCCGAGTTCTGGCCCATTGTAATAATATACCTAAAGCATGCGGGATGTAGTTTTACCATCTCTGCCTGTAAGGTACACCCTGCTGTGCTTCGTCCAAGAGAGATTTGTTTGTGCTTTCGGCAGTCAATGCATCTGACATTTGAACTTTTATTTTGTATCTTTGCCATAGAATTGATGGCAGTTTTTCAACACAGAGTAGAATTGGTGATGATTTTTAAAAACAGAATGCCTAATTTTAGTAGTCCAAGTATATATCTGTGGAGAGACAGTAACAGTGGACGTCAGATTGAAGAGTAAGCTGAAAGAGCATGTTGAGAAGTGTTAAGCGGAGTTTATGTGAAACACATATGATGATATGTTCATGGAACTCCTAAAAGAAGTGGTTAGTAGGTTAGTAGGATACAAAGTAATGGACTTAATTATAGACGTTGAAGCGTAGAGCTGACTTTTGTAACCCTGTGCTCCTGTTTTCAGATTTAGGTTCTAAAAAAAATCTCTTTACCATAAAAAAATAATCATCCACACCCAATATGTGCATAAAATGTGTTTTTTAAACTTCTGAGATCCCTGTGCCATCCTCTCCACCTCCATAGGCAAGAACCTTGGAGTTGAGGAAAGCTACATTTTGACTGTTCCAGGATCCTATTAATTATCTAAGAGATGCTTAGCTTGGTCGTTTACAAATGCCTACGTTGTGTATGTGCTTTAGTAGCTTCGAAACATACACTCTAGTTCTAAATTGGAGGGGAACTTGAGTGGTACAGATGATTCAACTACTAGATTAAATGTTTGCACCCCCACCTGTGAAATACAAGCCTCGGAGTCTGCTGGGAGGTACTCATTCCTAAACAGTTAACCATACAAGGTCAAAAGGATAGTGAAATATCTCAGTCACAGAAGGACAAATACTGCATAATGCCACTGTTATAAAACAGGACTGACATGGGAGTTGGGGGGAAACTAAGAAAAGAGGGGATAAATAATGTACACTGCATTCAAATGGATGAGGGAAAGAAACTGTTTAAAAGAGATACATGATTAGGTATTACTGGCATGGCAATAGTCCAGAATAAGAGGGGCACATCAAAGTGGACTGGGGAGGGGAGAAAGGGAGGAAATTGTGCTTTTTAAAGAGAAAAGTGAACTGAGGTGGAGGTAAGGAGGAAGATGTACAACAGTGAATGAATGGAAATACTCATTTTCTGTAAACTTTCATTAAAATCTCAATTTTTTTTTAAAAAAGGACAGCAAATTGCCCAGGGGTAAAACTCAAGGCATAGGAAAGAAGGATGTGTGGAAATGGGGACCGCAGGGAGGACTAGGAAGAGTGCTCTTATTGTAATTAGCATCATGGAATAATATTTGTATGTGCTATGTAATCTATCTCTCAAATCACAATTAAAAGAGGGAAAGTTGACATGTGGTAAAGAGGCATGATACTAAGTAAATATGGAAGAAGTTTCAGATTAGTATTGGGAAAATCAGGTTAGATTTTACCTTGCCATTGTATCCCAAAGTCGATTCCAAATGGATTAAGAGTTTTACATAAAACTTAACAACAAAAGGGTAAAATATTTTTCTAAAAAACAATAAAATATTGCTGATCGTAGAAAGTACTTTATACTCGAGTATGAAAACACAGAGAAACAGCTGCAGAGAGCACTTGGATGAAATCATACCCCCTGGTCTTTGAAAATACAGCTGAATGAAAGACAGACAAATTGGCAAACAGTTGGGTCCTTGAAGAAAGAACAAGTAACATTTAAAACAGCTCCGTGATATTTAAATGCCTAGAAATTCACTAATCTGGTTACTGATTGTCCAGTGAAGATGCCCAGTGCAGACTGTTCTGAGGCAAGGCCAGGACAGTGAAGTGCATGTTGGATTGATTTTCCTAAAGATGCTGATATCTGTGTCCACTGGCTATAGATGGAAGGAAGGAGCTGCGGGGTCGCAGCTTCTGGCCTCAGGAAAACGGGGGACCGCAGGCTTTGAGGGGATTGGAGCAGAGACAGGTGGCCTGCGAACACTGGCGCCACAACCTAGGTTTCTGAGAAACCTCTTTTTAGCAGAGTGGAGAAAAGAAACTGTCAAACACTACCTCCCTTTTAACATTTTAACCTTTTCCATTTTTACCTAGAGAATGAAAATTATAATTTTACTAAGAGATTAAAGAAAATTGTAAATCTGCAAAAAAAAAAATACAGAGAAAAAGAATGAAAAAGAAACTTATAGACTCAACCACAAAATAATTAAACTCCACTCTATGTCATAATTAAAATGATAAGTGACTAATTGGAAAAAAATCCTACAGTAGCTGTAACAAAAGATTGTTTTTATTAAGTACTGTCGAGTCGAGAGTGACCCACAGTGATCCTGTGAACAACAGAGCTGAACCCTGCCCTGTCCTGTGCCATCCTCACAATCTCTGACTCACTTGAGCCCATTGCTCCAGTCACTGTGTCAGGCCACCTGGTTGAGGGTCTTCCTCTCCTTTGCTGTCCCTCCACCTTCCCAAACAGGATGTCCTTCTCCAAGAATCTCTCCAAGCAACATGCCCAAAGTATGTGAGACGAAGCTTCCTCTCATCTTTGCCTCCAAGGTGCATTCCAGCTGTATGTTCCCCGAGACATCTGTGTTGTTCTTTTGGCAGTCCATGGGATATTTAGCACTCTTCTCCAACACCACAGTTCAAAGATGTCAATCTAATCTATGAAGCTCTCTTATCCATAAGTTTAAAGAACTATGATTGTGAGCAGATTTCTTGAGTAGAAATTCAGTAGTGAAATATAGATGGCCAATACACGAGCACCGGTGGCTTAGTGGTAAGGAGTTGTGCTGCCAGCTCAAAGGCACATAGTTTGAATCCACCATCTGCTCTGCAGAAGAAGATGGGCTATTTTTGTTGTTGTTGCTGCTGTGTGCTGTTGAGTCAGAACCAACCCACAGCTGACCCTCTAGGAGTTTTCAGAGGCAATAAATTGTATGGGAGGAGATTACCCATCCTTCTCCTGGGGAGCAGCTGGTGGATTCAAACCACAGGCCTTAGGGATTGCAGCACAGCTTCTTAGCACTAGGCCACCAGAGCTCCCTTTGTGATTTACTGCCTCTGAAAACCTGCTGGAGGTTCAGCTGCAAGTCAGTTTTGAGTCAACATTACATAACAATAATACTTGAAAATATTTTCCAAATGATAAATCATTGAAGAAACAGAACCTCCAGTTGCATTGTTTTTTAACTTACCATCGTGGTAAAGATCAGAGCTGCACTTAGCCGTTTTTGCCTCTGAGGGAGCAGTGAAAAAGGCTCTGATGCACATAAGCCAGTGGACTTTTAGGAACATAAACCGACGTGCTTTTCCAGATAGAAATTCGCCCTTGGGTTTCAGTAATAACCTCAAAAATCTGAGCCCTAATCCAGTCTTCCATCTGACCACAATCCCTTATCCTTTATGTTTCTTTTTTCCTCAAGCATTTCCTCTTGCCATTTTAAAGCTTTCCTTCTTTCTCTGACCTAAATCCATCATGGCAGTTAATTCTTTGACTTTCCTGTCAGGACTCCACATATCTGACCTTGTTTTGGTGTTTCTTTTCTACCTGCTGGTTGGAAAGAACAACCTCACTCATTTATTTCTTTATCACCTGGGGTTTGAGGTGTTGTTACTCAGGAAGATCATTCAATTGTGCCGGTTAGGGCAGACAAAATTTTGTGGCCTCCATGCTAAACTGGGCTTTTTAAACGCTGCTTTCCAATCCCTAGCTGAAATTCCTATCGCTTTTTCCTAAGTGGTTTTGCCAGACTTTCACTTTTTCCCCCCTCAAAGCTGCCCCACCCTAACCCAGACACACCTCTCTCCTTGGATGACCTGCCTCCTGCTTTCCAGAGAAAATTGGCTGCTGCCACCATTTCCCAGTCTAATTCTCAGATTTATGTCTCATAGTGATTATTATTCCCCATTTGCCTCTTCCATGGAAGATACTAGCAACACAGCCCTCTGACTAAGAGCTGTCCCTCCACCCGGGCCGGTGTCCAAGGGTTTGGCTTTGGTGAACTTACTACTCATAATGTTCTACCTTCGTGTTGTCCCTCCCTCCGCTGGTTCTTTCTCCTCAGCTGCTCATCATGTTCAGGTTTTTCTTGACTTTCCCCTTTCATTGATGCCCTGGATCTTGCCTTCCATTAACTATTCCCCTCACACTCTTCTGTCTCTGCTATTCCTCATCTCTTTGCCATAGCTTACATTGTTAGCTGTTTATTTAAAATGCTCACTTCATTGACACAGTACTCCTGGCTTCTTCCTTGCCTCCACTGGACATTCCTTTTCTGCTGCTATCTTTTCTGATTTCTCTACTGTTTAGCTTTCAAATATACAGCTCTGGTGGCCTATTGGTAAGAATTTGCACTACAATCCCAAGAGCATGTAGTTGGGAGCTTTGGTGGCCTAGTGGCAAGAAACTGAGCTGCAATCCTGAAGGCACATGGGTTGAGGCCACCAGCTGCTCCATGGGAGAAGGTTGGGCATTCTCTGCCACCTAATCCTTGTGTGATTTACTGCCTCTGAGAACCCTCCAGAGGGTCACCTGGAGGTTGGTTCCAACTCTGTGGTACACAACACTACCAAGAGCATATTGTTCAAGTCCACCAGCTGCTCCACAGGAGAAGCATAGGCAGATTTAACTGCTTCTGAAAGCCCTCTATAGAGTCAGCTATGAGTTGGGTCCAACTTGATGGCACATAACAACAATAAACCTTTAAATTCTAGTGCACTCAGTCAGTCTTAATTTTTTTGGGTAGATGCTTCATTCTTGCCCTGAATATAATTCTCTAGACCGGTCTTTGCTGCTAATACTAACAGCAGGGAGCTTTAGAGGCCCAGTCAGCAAGGAGTTGGGCTGCCAGCCCAAAGGCAAGGACTTGGTTCATGTCCACCAGCACCCTCTGAGGAATAAAGACGGGCAGTCACCTCCCTTGTGATTTACAGCTGCCAAAAACGCGCCGGAGTTGGTTCCAACTCGATGGCAATGAACAGCATCCACAATGCTTGTAGCATGGTCTCAATTTCCCACCACATTTCTTTTTTTCAGAATCATATGACCAAAAGTACAAGAGCTATTTCCATCTGGACAGTCAACATATCCCTCAGACTCTACATTCCAGGGCTGACATCACTGATCACGCCCTTGAACCCTTCTAACTGTAACACATCCAAGTCACTAAGACCTATATACATTTTACTTTTGTGATACCTCTCCATCCCTTCCCCTGCCTTCCCAAAGCTTTAGTGTGGGCCCTCACCCATTCTGATTTGGATCCCTTTGTTAGATCTCTTGTTATTGTCTCCTTGGTTTTCGTGTCCTTCAGTGTCCATCTTCCACGCTGTGAAGGGAAAGATCCTCCCAAGAAAAAGTTGTGATATTGATAGGTGTCGTTTCTGGGATGCTAACAAGGTTAGGATGTGGGCACTATTCCATATCCAGCATTCATTGACTCATTTTGGTTCAATGGTAGATTCTAGTCTTCCCTGAGAGAAGTCTGAGCTTGATTCCTAGTGCTGCATGTGCAGCCATCACCCATCCATCAGTGAGCCTGCGTGTTGTTGTAATGCTCCACGGATTTCAGCTGAGGTTCCAGACGAGGGGGGATTAGAAGGACAGACCTGGGGATCTAGTGCTGCAAACCAGCCAGTGAAAAGCCTATCGTGTGACACAGGGTGAGCCACAGCGCATCAGGGGATAGTGTAGGACTAGACAGTGGTTTCTCATGGAGTTGTCATGAGTTAGTGGCATCTAACACAAACAGAAGCCTGTCAGACAGGCAAGACAAGCAGATAATGTTTGACAGATGGTATTTCTACATAGGCAAAGCTGTGTGAACTCATGTCAGGGCACAAAGTTATGTAACCTTCTTAATCATAACTACACATTCCTAAGGAGTGTGTTGCTGGTCCCGGGGCCTTGGGACCATAGTGTCAAGGGATTGCAGGATGAGTTGGCATGCCATCCTCCACAAAGACAATGTCCTGTGTCCTACTCTGATAGTAGTGACTGGTCCCTTGAAAGATTGCAAGCAGAATGTCTGTGGTGCCAAGGTTGAGAAGTTGTTGTTGTCAGATGCCATCAAGTCGAGTATAATACATAGCAACCCTAGGTGAGCTCTCATAAATCTAACAGACTTGCACTCCCAGCTTTTTCTTTCTGACTCAGGACATCAGACACCATAAGCAGTTTAAAATGAAGAGTTGAAAATAGGCGCTTTTTTAAAAAAAAAAAAACAAAAACAACCCAACCAAACAAAACTCCTGATAATTTATTGGAAGCAGGAGTGGCATCCACTTCCATAATAGCTTGCCTCTGGAAACCCTATGAACCTGGAGAAAGCCCAAGAGTTATACAAGTATCCAGCGCTTTCGTTCAGAGGCTCTCTGTGAGTCGCCCATGACTTGACAGCACTTAACAACAACAACAACAATACTTTATTGTTACTACTGCTGGGTGCTATCAAGTCCACCAGGACTCTAGTAACTTTGTGAACAACAGGCTGGAACCATAATCCATCCTGCACCATCCTCAACGTCTCCGAGATGCTCCAGCCCATGCTTGCAGTCACGTGTCTCTTTCATTTCACTGAAGGTCATCGTCTCTTTCCTGACCTTGTACCTTGTCCAGCCTGATGGATTTTCCCGAGGATCGACCCCTTATAACAACATGCCCAAAGTGTGTGAGGCAGAGAGTCTTCACCGTCCTTGCCTCTCAGGAGCAGCCCGGCTGCACTTCCTTCAAAATCGATTTGTTCCCTTGGCAGTCTACGGTGTATTCCGTACTCTGCTAACATCACACTTCAAAAGCATAAATTCTTTACTCTTCCTTGCTCATTGTTCAGCTTTCAGTTGCATGTGAAACAGTGCACAATACCCTGACTTTTATCCGGTGCACCTTGATCTTTAAACTGATTCCCTTGTTCTTTAGCACTTTGGAGAGGTCTTTTACAGCAGCCTTCCCCAACACGTCGTCTTTGGATTTCTTGACTGTTGCTACTATGGGTGGTTGTTGTAGAGCACAGTAAAATGAAATTGTTAAATAACTTAAATCTTTTCTCCATCTATCATGGTGTTGCCTATTGGTCCAGTGATGAGGACTTTGGTTTTCTTGATGTTGAGATTTAATCCATAAAGAAGGCTGTACATAGTCTTTGAACTTCTTTGGTAAGTGTTTAAGACTTCTTTTCTTCAAGAGTGTGTCATCTGTATAATACAGTTAGTTGATGAATCTTCCACTAATCCTGATGCCATGTTTCTTCATGAAGTTTGGCTTTTTGAATGATTTAGTCAGCATACAAATTGAATGGGTATGGAAAATTGATATAACCATGATGTACACCTTTCTTTATTTTAAACCATGCATTGTCACCTGGTTCTGTTCAGACAGCTGCCTTTTGGTCTAGGTATAGATTTTGCATGAGCACTGTTAAGGGTTCTGTGTGTATTCCTTCCATCTTCTTTTGATGCTTTCTGCATCATTCAATTTTTGCCCATAGAATCCTTTAGTATTACGGCTTGAGGCTTGAATTTGGTTTTCATTTTTTCAGCTTGAAAAAAATGCCATACACATTTCTCCCTTTTGGTTTTCTAACTTCAGCTTTTTGCACATTTCATTATAATACTTTATTTTGTTTTCTTGAGCAGCCGTTTGAAATCTTCCCAGCTCCCTTACATTTCTTCCCTTTACTTTGGTTTCTCTGCATTCCAGTGCAAGTTTCAGGGTCTCTTCTGACCTCCGTTTTGATCTTTTCATTGTCCACTGCCATTGTAATGACCTCTCCTTTCTTTGTTGATGAGGTCCTTGAGGCCCTCTCATAACTTGTCCTCTGTCATTAGTGTTCATTGGGTCAAATCTGTTCTTGAGATGGCTTTAAAGTTCCATTATATACCAGTGAAGAAATTTTTCTTTTACTTTTTCAAAGAAAAGAGCGAAACTAGGGGGGAGGGGTGGCAGGGAGAAAAATGCAACAATGAATGAATGGAAATCCAAAATCTCTGAAATGTTCATTAAAATTAATAAAATTATGTTCCATTGGGATAAACTGAAGGTTGTACTTTGGCTCTCGTGGACTTGCATTTGAGTAATTGATGGCCTGTTCCACAGTTAGCCCCTGGCCTGGTCTTGACTGCTGTTACTGCATTCCCCCGTGCTCTCTTTCCACAGATGTAGTCAGTCTGTTTTCCATCATGAGTTTCCATGTGTATATTGCTGTTTGTTTATTTTTTTTTTTTAGTTCCTTGCAGTAATTTTTTTTAAGCCAATACTAGACTAGGAAGTAGATACAATCTCTGATGTTCTTTGTGGGTTGTGCCTGAACTGCCTACAGAGTGAAACTCAAGGTGTGATATCAAGAATGAAACTTAGCTTGTGGCAAAAAGTAAATTAGTTAGGATGATTAGTACATCTTTGTGCCATTCTTCTTTTTCCTCACCAGTCTATCTGGTACTTTTCCGGCAAGGGAGTCTTTACATGGAAGTAAAAGGTACTTTCCATCCATCCCTTAGAGGCTTCCACACTCCTATTTCAGTACAGATGCCATCTACCTCTCTCACTTCCCTCCCTAGGATAAAGTACTGAAGTCTTCTCGAGATGAATTCATGGTAGGCTTTGTTTCTCTAAAGAAGCCTTCATTTTGCTTTTATTTTTTAAAAATTTGACAGAACATAAATCTTGCCATTGCTAAGTGCACAATTCTGTGACATTGGTTAAGGTCTGCGCCATTGCTGCTATTTCCAAAAGTTTTTCATTACTCCAAATTCAGTAAATACTTAAGCAGTAATTCCCCATTCCCACACCCACGTTGTACCTTCCTGTCTGAAGAATAAATTTGCTGACTGTAGAATTATTTGTTTGCATTGTTTTCTGTTAACATTTTAAGCATGCCATCCTATTGTCTTCTGATCTTAGTGTTTCTGATGTCAGCCAGCATTCCTACTAGTATATAAAGTAATTTTTTCCTCTATCCATGTTCAAGATTTTTTCTTTCTCACTGGCTTTCAACGATGCTTATCTTGAGGTTTTAAAACGTGTTTTTCATTTTTTTAGTTTTCCTTGGATTTCTAGGAGTTCCTTTCCTTGGGTCTGTGTTTTGATATTGTTAACTAATTTTAAAAAACCCTCAACCATCTTCTTTTAAAATGTTTCTCTTGTTATTTCACAGTATGTATAAACATTTTCTCTTTTTCCTTCTGGAACTAATTGCACGTATGATAGACTGATAATGTCTTAAATCTTGACCACTCTGTTTCCTTTTTTTTTTCTTTCTGTTTTTCTCTCTTATTTTATTTTGGATTATTTCTTTTGGTTTCCAGCTCTGTTGAAAGCTCTCATCGGCTCATACATATTGCCCACCTCTTTCACTAGATCATTTAACATATTAGTCATGGTGTTTTAAAGTCCATTCAAGAGAATGCTAACATGTTGGCTGTGGGTCTAGTTCTGTTGACTGTAGTCTCTCTTGATAGGCTGGGTCATATATTATTGTTTGGTGTTTAAGTAATAATTTTTAATTGCGTTCCAGAAACTTAATGTAGAAATTGACATATATAATATTTATACTCATACAATGACGTACCTCTACCAGGCCATTACTGTAGGGCATTATTGTGAGTTATATTGTGTCCCCTATAAATAGGTGTTCTAGATCCTAAGCTCTCGAGGCAACAATGGTCACATTTCATTTAGCATACTTTTGGCATGTTGTTGAGACGAGTCAGTCCTTGGAAAAAGACATTGTGCTTGGAAAGGTTGAAGTTTAACGAAAAAGAGGAAGACATTCAACAAAGTGGTTTGGACAGTGGGCTCCGGAATATCAGAGATATGAGGATGACACAGGACAGGACAGGGCACAGGCTGTTAATAGTGTCACTGTGGGTTGTAGTCAACTCAAGAGCACCTAACAATGACAACAAATACCTGTGGTGAGAAGCCCTGGTGGTGCTTTAAGCAGCTAATTAATTGTAAGGTTCAAACCCACCAACTGCTCTGCCAGAAAAAGATCTGGCAGTCTGCTTATGCAAAGATTATCATTGTTTGTATCATTGAGTTGGAGCCGAAGGGGAAAGACTGCCCACCCCTCTCCCACAGGGCAAGTGGTGGATTTGAACAGAGTGCCTTCAGGTTGACAATACAACTCTTTCCCACTAAACCACCAGAGCTCCCTTACATAAAGGTCACAACCTTGGAAACCCTGTGGGACAGTTCTATTCTACTTTATTGGGTCCTCACTATAAGTGAGAATTGACCCTTTGTAATGCTCAGGAGAGCAACACCTTGGATAAGATGGATTGATACAGTAACTCGGGCAATGGGGGTTGGTGTGTTGGAATTAGTGAGACTGGCTCAGGACAGGGAAGGGTTCAGAGCTGCTGTCCATAGGGTCGCTATGGGTCGCAAGCAACTGGATGGCACATAACAACAACAATGGGCTCCTTAACACTTGTGGTTATAAACTCATTTGGGAGTGGGTTTTCTCTCTTATGCTAATTAGGCAGTGTTAGGATATAGTTGTTGTTGTGTACCATCAAGTTGAAACTGACCCTCCAGCAGGTTTTCAGACTGTTAATTGCATGGGAGGAGATTGCCTATCCTTCTCCCATGGAGCATATAGTGGATTTGAACTGTTTGCCTTGAAGATTGCAGTACAGTTTCTTACCACTGTCTTAAAGAAATTTTTTTGAGATATGAGAAAGCAAATTTAGCAAAGCAGCAGAGATAGAGGAAGAGTTGCCATCATTTTGTCTCCCAGCCATAACCAGCTTCCAGAAGCCTTTCTGGTGTCCTGGGTCCATGTTGGATGACCTTCCAGTCATCCTGACAATTTAATTAACTTTCTTCTGCTTAAGGGAGGTCTGATGACCTAGTGATAAGAAGCTATGCTGAAATCCCAGAAGCACGTGGTTCCAATCCACCAACTGCTGCATGGGAGAAGGACGGGCATTCTCCCATGCAATTAATTAACAGCCTCTGAAAAGCCATAGAGGATCAGCTGTGGGTCGGTTCTGACTCAGCGGCATAAAACAACAATGCTTAGAATTCTCACCTCTGAAGTGAGTATAATAATAGTATCATTTTCATGGCTATCTTGAGGATTAAATGAGCTAAATACACATAAAGTAAGTGAGGCAGTATAGTATAGTATAGTATATAGTATAGTATAGTATAGTATAGTATAGACTGGGTAGTTTGGTTAAACACATGGTCTCTGGAGCAATATTACCTAGATTTAGAGCCTAGATGTGTAGCCTTTCTCAAATTGTCTAACTTCTCTAGATCTAGTTTCCTCATCCATATGTGAGAATACCTCATGGAGAGATTGTGAGGTTTAAGGAAACTAAGAAGCTCTGGTGGGTGGTCTCGTGCATAGTGTGCTACTCTGCTAACCACAAGTAAGGTCAGTGCTTCAAATCCACTAGCTACTCTGAGGGAGAAAGTGGGGCAATCTCTTCTAGAAAAGATTTACACACTCAGAAACCAATAAAGGAGAGTTACTGTTAGGTGGTTGTTGTTGTGTACTGTAGTTAGAACTGACCCATAGCTGACCCTTCGGCTAGTTTTCAGAGATACTTACACTGGAAGAGATTGCCCATCCTTCTCCCGCAGAGTAGCTGATGGCCTCGAACCATGTTCCTTTGGGATTGCAGCGCAGCTTCTTGCCACGAGGCCACTAGAGCTCCCTACAGAATTAATACTCAGCATCTGCAACAGTGACAAGCACATGGTATAAGCTCAACAAATGTTAGCTATGATGATGACGTAAGAGCCCTAGTGACTCAGGTGTCAACGTTGTAATTTTCAGTCTACCCAGCAGTTCCATGGAGAAAGATTTGGCAGTCTGTTTCCATACAAGTTTTAGCCAAGACAATACTGTGGAACAATTCTACTCCGCCCTATCATATGAACAGAAAACAACTTGAGAGCACTTAACAACCACAGTGATGATAATGACTGTGACCCAGAGGGTCCTGGCTCCTGAGCAATGATCTTTCCCCCCTTACTCAGGATAGTCAGGGATCTCTCCAAATTATTGAGGAGTCATTCAGTGAGTCTTTTTTTTTTAAATATTCTTTTTGTTGTTGTTTTTGTTTTAATTTATTATTAATTTCAATGAAAATGTACAGAGACTTTGGATTTCCATTCATTCATTGTTGTACTTTTCTCCCCTCCCAACCCTTTCATTTAGTACACTACCCTCTTGGAAAAGTAAAAGAAAAATTCTTTCATTGTTTTACAATCCCTCCCCCCCAGGTCCACTCCACTATGCAGCCTTCGCTCTGGACACCTGTCATGACAGAAACACCTAATCACATATCCCTTTTATTTTTATTTTTTTAAAAATTTTAATTATTTTATTATTGTGTGTGTGTGTGTGTGTGTGTGTGTGTGTGTGTACCGTCAAATTGGATCTGACTGATACAGGAGCGTCTGGTGGATTTGAACCCTGCGCCTCTGGGATTACAGTGCAGCTTCTTGCCACTAGCCTACCAGAACTCCCCTCACATATCCCTTTTAAACAGTTTTCTCTCTCATCTGTTTCAGTGCAGTATACATTATTGAACCCATCTTTTTCATTCTCCCCCCAACCCCGATGTCAGTCCTGTTTTACAACAGTGACACCATGCAGTATTTGTCCTTTTGTGACTGAGATATTTCACTCAGCATAATGTCCTCCAGGGTCACCCATTTTGAATGAGTTCCTTGTTTTTCAATGCAGCATAGTATTCCATTGTGTAAATATACCACAGCTTCTCTATCTATTTGTTTGTTGATGGCCACTTAGGTTGTTTCCACCTCCTTGTTATTGTGAACAAAGTCATGATAAACATATTCATTCCATGAGTCATTTTAAGGACTAAGGTGCACCTGATCCAGGCCATAGTCTTTTCAGTCACTTGCTTTGCATCTGAGAGCTGGACAATGAGTAAGGTACGAGTTAATACTTTTGAGCTGTGGTATTGGAGAAGAGTGCTGAATATCCCGTGATCTGCCAAAAGAACAGATATGTCGTGGAGAAGGCACATCCAGAATGCTCCTTGGAAGCAAGTATGGCAAAGATTCATCTCACATACTTTTGAGTATGTTACTAGGAAAGGCTATTTCTTGGAGAAAGAAACAACTATTTCATGATTGGAAAGGTGGACAGGACATTGTGAAAAGAGGAAGACCATCAACAAGGTGGATTGACACAGTGACAACAGTGATGGGCTTGAGTGTATCACATATTGTGAGGATGGCACAGGATATTACAGGGTTCAGATCTTTGTTTATATGGTCATTGTATGTTGTAGTTAACTTGACAACACCTACTAACAATAACAATTCATACTCAGGATAGATTATGAAAGGGAACCCACCAAATATTTGCTCAGTGACTGAATGAATGAAAAAGTCATTGGCAAAACATGCGTGACACTAGTCTGTGATTGAATTTAGTGATAGATTGGCTATGATTGAATTTAGTGATAGCTTGGCTGTCTTTGCTGTCATTTTACTATTCAGAATATCCTTTTGAGAAAAAGGTCTCATTCCCCTCCCATCAATTAAGCAATGTAATTGCAGTATTTTCTTTGACCTTTAGAAAAGTGCAAGTGAAAATTTATGGTGTTTTCTTAAAAATCTGTCATCCTTCAAAAGCAGCTCCACCCTTATTTCCGCAGGAATATTTTTTCCCTTCATTTTGTCTACCAGGGGAATCCTGAAGCTTTAGGAATCACTTTCAGTGTTCAGTAACTTGTGTATTAGTTTTAAAAATCTCAAGGAGCTACAAACTGCTTCAACTGTTAGCACTCATTTGTCTCACGTACTTTGGGCATGGTATCAGAAAGGGGTGGTCCTTGGGAAAAGCATAAGGTCAGCCAAGGAGATAGCAGTAACTGCAACAGTGGCCTTGAGCTAGCAGAGGTGTCTGGATGATACACAGTGGGGCAAGGTTTGATTTGTCATTCAAGTTGAGTTGACCACCTAACAATTACCTTTTTTGTAAATTATTATTAAATTTTGTTAGGTTTAATGAACATTTACAGAGATTTTGGGTTTTCATTCATTCATTGTTGCACTGTTTTCTCTACCCTCCACCCCAGTTTGTTCTTCTTCCCCCCCCTCCGAATGTCTCTTTTAATTGTCCA
>NW_006400111.1:1847536-1877800 GCF_000299155.1 Elephantulus edwardii | reverse complement strand
AAAGGACCTGTGACCACGCTTGAGAAGCTATATAGACTGAAGAACTGCATCTTGCTGCCAACCTGAATTATAGCCTGCTAACTTCTGAAATAAGCCCAATAACTGTGAGTATGAAGTCTGGGTACTCATTACCATGGATTTTGGACCCAGTAGAGTAGAAATATTGATGTTAGAATTTGTAGAAGTAGTTGCAGGAGCATGGGAGACCATGTCTGACCTTACAGGAATTAGTTTTGAACTGTAAATGTTGTTGATGGTGACAGTTCCTCTTTGTGGCCTTAATAGATATCAGACTTGGCTATCTCCATGCTTCTTATATCCTCTTCCCCAATGATCTTGCTGATATTTGAAATATTGTTGGCATAGCTTTTAGCATCAATCACAGCAACACACAGACACTGTAGGACCTCAAAGTGACAGACAAGTGTTGTACCCAGAAGAGCAAACTATAAAACAGGCACACAGACAAATATCCCAAAAAGAAAGGGAAAACAACAAACTTTCTGGCCTGGTACAGTGTATCAGCAAGCCCACAGAAGATTGGAGCTGGGGTGCCAGACAGGTCAGAGATTCTGTTCATGTATCAAGGAGCTAGACTGTGTGAAGAAGAATGTGGTTTCATGATTGGAGGAAGACATGCAGATAACACAAACCTTGCTTGCAGAAAGTAAAGCAGACTTGAAGCACTTACTGAAGATCAAAGACTACAGCCTCCGATGAGGATTACACCTCAACTTTAAGAAAGCAGATATCTTCACCACTGGGCCAGTGGGCAATATCGTGATAGATGAAGAAAAGATTGACGTTGTCAGTGATTTCATTTTACTTGAATCCACAAGCAAGAAATCGAAGGACATGTTGTATTGGGAAAATCTGCTATTAAAGATATCTTTAAAGAACTGAAGAGCAACGGTATCAGTTTAAAGACTAAAGTGCCTGATACAAGCCATGGTATTTGCGCTTGCTTCCTATCCATCTGAAAGTTGGACACAGTGAATAAGGAAGACTGAAGAAGAATTGAAGCCTTTGAATTGGGGTGTTGACGAGTATTGTATATGCCATGGACTGCCAAAAGAAGAAACAAATCTGTCTCAGAGGAAGTGGAACCAGGGTGCTGTTCTTAGAAGCAAGGAGGGTGAAACTTTGTCACGCATGCTTTGGGCATGTTATCAGAAGGGACCAGTCTTCAGGGAAAAGGCATTTTTTTATATTTCATTTTTGAGGCCTGGCATCCTTGCTCTCAGAGTAGGAAAGGTGAAAGGTGAGAGAACTACCTTCAGCAGGATGGATTGACACAGTGGGCCTGGCTGGGCCTGGTGGGAATTGTGAGGACGTTGCAGGATTGGGAAGGTTCAAATTGGTTGGTCAGAAGGTTGCTATAACTTGATGGCACCCGCCTGACAACTTTGACACTCGGAACAATCATCTAGTTTATCTTCTGTTATATGTGATAACAAATCTGTTTATGCTGTAGATTAGAGTTCCTAAGTTTGCTCCTATTTTTCATTGAATGGCCTTTATAGTTTAATGTATAGATTTTTTTAATCTAGTTTTAGTTTTTGTATATGACATAATGTATGGATTTTGTTTCAGTTTTCTGCACATTTCCAGTATTGTCAGCACCATTTGTTCAAGGGCCTGTCTTTCCCTTTTTAATGGATTTAATATTTTTGTCCAAGATCAGCTAGATGGGTATATTTATTTACGCATTCTTTGTTCCCTTCCATAGGTCTGTGTATCTGCCACTCTACTCGTACCAAGCATTTTTTTTAAGTACCAAGTTATTATTATTTTTTTAATTTTATTACTTTTTTGTGTGTGTACACCATCAAATCAGATCTGACTGGTATAGGAGGAGATTGCTCCTCCTTCTCCAGCAGAGCATCTAGTGGATTCAAACTGTATACCTCTGGGATTGCAGTGCAGCTTTCTTGCCAGTAGGCCACCAGAGCTCCCCTAAGTTATTTTGATTATTGCAATACCACCAAGTTATTTTGATTATTGTGGTTGTATCATAAGTTTTGAGGCCACTACATATAAGGCTTCCTATATTTTTTTTCCCCTGCAGCCTTCCAAGGCAATTTTTAATGTTTCAGACCATTTTCTGGTTTCCTTAAAAATAATGTGAGATGGTTGATACAAATATAAATAAACTGAAGTACAGACAGAAAGATTAGTGGATGTATTTTTAGATTGTGTGGTTTCTTTGTGGTAGAATGATGTTAACTTGAAAAGTCAGAGAGACTCAGTTTTGGTCAGTGACAGGTGAGGTTACTCTCTCAGTAATCAACCTTTTGGGCTTGTATTGCATCCCTCATTAGGGGGTAGCTGCCTCAGTTTCTGCACTTGTGAAGTAGTGATATTATATCTAGTACTGTTGACCAACCATACAGGACTGAAATTGCCCTGTGATAATGTATATGAAAGTACTTTGTTAAAGAAAGAAAGTACACATGAAAGTATTACTATTGCTCCCTTAACTTAATCCTGAAATGTAATGTAATAACTCCCTTTTATTAATGAAGTTTTTAATCATAAACTCTTGATTCTGGCCGCTGTGTTTAATTTCTTTCTTAACGAGCTCTCTATGAACACAAACAAACTTATTGCTGTTTAGTTGATTCCAACTTGTAGTGATACTCTAATTCCAAGGCTGTAAATCTTCATAAGAGGAGACTGCCATCTTTATCCAGCAGAACAGCTGATGGATTCAAACTGCTAACCTCTCAGTTAGCTGCCCAACAGGTAACACATTTTGTCATCAGAACTCCTTGGAGAGGGCTATCTAATGTGGCATCAGAATTGGAGGAAGATTCATCGACAACCTGTGTTATACAGATGACATACCCTGCTTGCTTAGACTGAGGAGGACCTGAAGCGCTTGCTGCAGAAGGTCAAGGACTGCTGCCTTCAGTATGGACTGAAGCTCAACATCAAGAAAACAAAGATTCTCATCACTGGGATGATTGTAGCATCATTATGGATGGTGAAAAGATTGAGATTATTAATAGTTTTAGTTTGCTAGGTTTCACAATCAACACTTTTAGTACCAGCAGCCAGGAAATCAAGAGACGAATTGCATTGGGAAAGTCAGCTGTCAGGGACCTCTCCAGAGTACTGAAGAGCAACGATGTCAGTCTGGAGACTAAGGTGTGCCCAATCCAGGCTATAGTCTTCACAATTACTTGCTATGTGTCAGAGAGCTGGATAATAACTAGGGATATTAGAAAGAGAACTGATGCCTTTGAGCTGTGGTGTTGGAGAAGAGTGTTCAATATACCATGGACTGCTGGAGAACAAACAGGTTTGTCCTGGAGAGGGTGAAGCCAGGCTGCTCCTTGGAGTCAAGAATTTTGAAGATAACATACTTTGGACATGGTGCAAGGAGGGACCAGTCCTTGGAGAGGGACATCATGTTTGGGAGAGTGGAGGGACAGTGCAGGAGAGGAAGACCCTCGATGAGATGGATTGAATCAGTGACTGGGGTAATTGGGGATAGATGTGTCAGAGACAATAAGGTTGGTACAGGATAGAGTAGGAGTTAGGGCTCTTGTACATAGGGTCACTATGAGTTGCAAGCAACAGTCTTTATTCAGTGATTCTGCCACACTGTTCTTGTTAGGTTTAGGTACTGTTGAGTTGGTTCCCAAAACAGAGTGAAAAATTGCCTGCTCTTTCAGTCATTGCACGTTTGAACCCATTGCTGCAGCCGTGTGTCCATCCATCTCTGAGACTCTGAGAATATTTCCCTTTTTCACTGATCCTCTGCTCTACCAAGCAAGATGTCTTTCTACAGGGTTTGGTCCCTCTTGAAAACATGTCCAAAGCACATACTCAAAGACCTAAGATTAGAATACCCAAAAGGAAGAACATGCTCAACATCTCTCAAGCTGAAGAAAAATTCTGCCAGACTTTGCTGTGAAAATAGCTGCATGACAGAGCCAAGGATCTTAGTCGTAGGGCTCCTGGTCTATTTTGTGGCCTTTCATCTAAGAAACTGTTGAGACCCTCCAGGTTCTTTCCCTCTATTCTCCCAATCAGCCCTGCACTCTGTAGTAGAAAACCCAAGATCTGATTTTGTGAAACCTAGGTAATTCCACATTGCCTCTTGGTTCCTTAGCAGACAAACCTCTCTTTTCATTCAGTACCATCGAGTCAAGTGCGACTCATAGTGGCCCTATGAACAACACACTTGGACTTTGTCCTACCCTGTGCCATCCTCACAATCTCCAACACCCTCAAGCCTACTGCTGCAGTCACTGTGACAGTCAACCTGCTTGAGGGTCTTCCTGCCTTTAGCTGACCCTCCACCTTTCTAAGCATGATGTCCCTCTCCAAGGACTATCATCTCCTAGCAAAATGCCCAAAGTATGTGCACACTCATCCTCTTAAGTCCCCTCCCCACCATGCTCTGGTTGTTCTGTTTTGACAGATAGCTGTCTCTGTTACTTCCCTGAGTCATTTTTCTGAATGATAATTGCCATGTATTTTAGTTCAGGTTATTATATTGTTCTTGGTTATCTGTTCAGATAACTCTCTTCAGTATTTTTTTAAATATATTGGTTTGTTTACAAAACTCATATACATTGTGTTTCATACTATAATTCTTTATTCACATTGTGTTTCATACAATCATTCCTATTCTTGTGTTTTATAAAATCACCATTATTTAGGCCCGCTATTACCCTGCCTTTTCAGGTCCCCACCAGATCTTTTCTATTCCCTTTACCCCATTTCTCTACCCACCAAATTATACAACTTTGTGATTTCACCCCTACCCATTCTCACCCCTCTGCTCCCCCTTGGGCTCCCATAGATGTTTTACTAGTTACCCATCTATTTTTATAGTAATGGTCTTATGCAGTATTTGTCCTTATGAGACTGAGTTAGTTCACTCAGTATAATGTTCTCTCGTCTCTCCCTAGTTATGTAGTATTTTTTAAAATTGTTGCTACTTCAGTATTTCTTGTAAGGGTTTTCTCATTTCATGAATTCCATTAGTTTATCTGAAAATGTCTTCATTTCACAATCATATTTGAGGGGTAGTTTTTCTGTTTATATAAGTCTTGGTTGGTAGGCCACCCTACTCCCTTCTTCCCTGCATGGTTTCTGCTGAGAAAGTGGAGTGTATAGTCTTATTGATTCTCCTTTGTTGGTAACTACATATTTCCCAAGCTGTTTTCCGTATCCTTTTTTATGTCTTTAATTTTGGTAAAGTTTATTATGAAATTATCTTGTTATTTTTCTTTGAGGGTCTGTCCTGTTTGGTGTTCATTTGGCTTCTTAAATGCATGCAGATTTGCTCATTTTTCATAATATTTGGGTTATTTTCTTCCAACAAATTTTCAACAATTTTCTCTGTGTTTTCTTTGATCTCTTCCTGTTCCCAAATTCAAATCACACCTTAGTCATTCCTCTTGATGGTGTCCCCTATACATTTTACACTTTTCTCCATTTTCTTTCCTTTTTATTTGGATTGTGACTTGAACAGATTAGTGTTGAAGGATTTGTCTTGCATCTCATTCTTTGTTCCATTGCTTCAGCTCTGCGCTTCCAGCTCAACTCAGCCAACTCATTGCCATCAAGTCAGAAGTAGCTCATAACTGTCTTGTTGTGGGTTTTATTATTATTATTATTAGTAGTAATTTTAATGAAAATTTACAGAGATTTTGGATTTCCATTAAATCATTGTTGAACTTTTCTCCCTGCCCACCCCTCCTCTCAAGTTTGTTCTTCTCTTTGAAAAGTAAAAGAAAAATTCTTTCATTGTTATACAATCCCTCCCCCCAAGTCCACTCCACTATGCAGCCTTTGTTCTGGACTCATGTCATGACAATAATACCTAACTATATATCTCTTTTAAACAGTTCTTCTCTCATCTGTTTCAATGCAGTATACATTATTGAACTCACCTTTCTCAGTCTCCCCCCAACCCTGATGTCAGTCCAGTTTTACAACAGTGGTACCATGCAGTATTTGTCCTTTTGTGACAGAGATACTTCACTCAGCATAATGTCCTCTAGGGTCACCCATTTTGAATAATATTGTGTGAGTTCCTTGTTTTCCAATGCAGCGTGGTATTCCATGTGTGAATATACCACAGCTTCTCTATCCATTCATTTGTTGATGGACACTTAAGTTGTTTCCAACTCCTTGCTATTGTGAACAAAGCTGCGAGAAACATGAGTTTGCATCTGTCGAGGGTTTTGGAGGCTCTAAATCACATGGGAAGACATTGCCCATCTCTCTCCTACAGAATTCCTAGTGGTTTTGAACCTCAAGAGAGGGTACTGCCTTTGGATTAGCAGCACTACTTCCCACAAACTACATCCCTAGAGTGATAAGAAGGGAAAAATGGGAGAAAAAAGGAGGGAGTGGTTGGGGTGGGCTGGACACCAGATTAATGCTCTTTCTACTACTGGTGGAGGTGGTGGGAGGTGGAGGTAAGATTCCTGGTCTTGTACTGTCTGCCAGTCCAACAGAAGGCTGGGGTTGAGGTCCCCAGTCAGAGCAGTTTTTGCTCCTCTGTGTGGTCCTGAAGGCTCAGGATATGTCCTGTGTCATCCTCTTCCAGTTTAGGGGACATCAAGGGCTCAGAACCCAGCCTAGGATAGAATTTCTACTGGCCTGAGAGCTTAAGATAGTCCGCCTGGCCAGGGATGGTGTCTTTGGCACTCTAGTAATGTACCAACGATAGTAGACCCAGTCAACAATGCCACTCTCTGCTGTGAAGATCTATTACCAACTCTGAGGTGCTCACAGATAGTGTACCCCATGGTGGGTGCACTGCTTCAGTGTGGGTGTGGCATGTGCTGGACATCAAACCCACCAGCATGTCCAGTCAGAGGCAAGGACCCTAGTCAGCGGTAGTGCCCCCACCAATTCAGAGGCTGGTGGCAGGCCAGCAACAGCAGAGCCCACAGGCATCTGGAGGCAGAGTTAGTTTCTAAATACAGAGATGTGCACACTCCTCTTGCCAGATGTAAGGTGGCACAAACCTGGCCCCAGGCAGAGCTGGGATAGTCCTGGAGGAACACTGCCAGCCACTTGATAGATGGTGGTAGGGAAAAGGCATTCCTCTAATCCCCAGGAGGTTATGGTGAATGAGGCAGGAGATGAATCTTTTCTTGTTGCCCGCCAGCTGCTAATGTGGACAGCATCGCAGTCCTGGGTTATTGTGCTGACCAGAAAGTCACCCCAAAAAGTTCAAAATGGTAGCATGTGCCATTTACAATTCACTGTATTTGATTATTTGATATTTTCATTCGGTGTCCTTCTTCAGTCAGTATTTGAACCATTTATCTTTTCCTTTAAACTCAAGGTTCCAGGATTATCATCTGTATCTGTTACCTTTGTTTTCCTGTTAACCTTTGATGGTGTCATTGAAGAGGGTCCATCAGCTTACCTGGCAGTGTCTACATAGTCCACTTACTCTTCTCTCTACTCCTATAATTCTCTGTCCCAGGGGGGTTGTTTCCTTCTCTTTCTCTCCAAAGGTGGAGGCGTTGTCTCATTTCTTTCCTTTTTTTCCTCCTCAGATTTATTTAGTAAGAGCTTCGTAAATACTGACTGAGTGAGTGAAAGTTGAAATATCCTGTTGCAAGTACAACCCGTGATGGTTTATAGTTAAAGACTTCTTAGAATTCTTATCTGACTACATACTTAGGAACTGCTGGGCGAATGCTTTTTACAGCCTCATTGCCTGAAGTGTGAGACGCAGCACTTTAAGACACTAATCCTTTGATGAAGGGTTTTGCTAACTCACCACTTATTCCAAGTTTCTGTTTATTGTATGCCCATGATTCTCTTTGGTGGCATCCTTCCCATGTGGTGTTATCACAGCCAACTCTTTGTTTCCATTGAATGGCATGCCATGCTACTGCTGTAAGTTCAGTATAGCTTTTTGTCTTTGTGTGGTCTGGGCTTAATAGTAGCTCCTTCTAGGGAGAGGCTGAAACAGCTTGATAACTGCAGGAAGGTAATTTTGGATAAGACTTATTGCTTGGGGTTTATCTGAAAGTTGTTCAGATACTATTTACTATGCAGAAGGACCCCAGTGCTTTTCAGAATGGGTGACACTCAGAGACCGTGCTTACTGAGATAAGTAAGATAATAGTTTTAAATAACCACTAAAACCAATTGCTGTTAATCAGTTTACTCATGGCAGTCCCATGGGTGTCAGTATAACTCTTTGCTCCATGGGGTTTTCAGTAGCTGATTCTGTGGGAAATAGATTCTAGGTCTACCTTCTAAAGTTCCTCTGGGTAGACTTGAACCACTAACGTTTCAGTCACCATGTTAGCCGTTTGAACCTTAAGGAGACTCCTAAACTCACTGTGATGGGGCTGTTACTATTTTTTTATATTACAGTTATAACTGTTCCCATTTTACAGTTGAAGGGACACCACCTTATAGTAGCAGTTGCTGAGAGATACAAAGTCAAGTCTGTTTGACTCCAGACCCCAATGCCTAGCTCCTCCCAAATAACTAAATAAAACCTACAACCTGAAATCGGTCTTATCACTCACCTAACTGCCTGCAAAGGCAGGAGGATAAATTGACTTGAGCACATTGGACTTTGTTATCAGCAGACTTGGCCAGAAACTTCTGGCCACTTCCCCACATTTGCTGCTGCATCTCCTTTCTTCCTGTTCTTCTAGTTAACCTACTAGCCTTTGGCCCTTTGAAGCTCCTTACCCAGTGGTGCTTGGCTGCACATTGGGATCATGGGGAGAGCTTTTGAAAACTTGCCTCACTCCTTGAGATTCTGGTTTAACTGTCTAGTTGCAGTCCAGGCTATTGGTTTTGTGTGTGTGAGTGTGAGAGTGTGTGTGCGCGCGCGTGTGTGTGCACCGTCAAATCGGATCTTACTGGCACATGAGGAGATTGCCCCTCCTTCTCCAGCAGAGCATCTGGTGGATTTGAACTGTGCGCCTTTGGGATTGCAGCACAGCTTCTTGCCACTGAGGCCACCAGAGCTCCCTCAGGTTATTGTTTTTTAAACAATTTTAAACACAGAGTTACCATGAGTCAGAATCGATACAATGACAACTTTTCTTTTTTAATTTTATTTTTTATATAGTCACTAATTTTATTACATTTTAAATAAAATTTTTGCTTTATACTGGCTTACTTACAAAGTTTGTATACATTGTTTTTCATACAGATCTTTCTCATTTCTTTTACCCACCTCTCCTTCCACCCATCAAGTTGTGTGACCCTGTGATGTACCCCCTGCCCATCCTCACCCCTCTGCTCCTACCCTTCCCCCCTTGGATCCTCGTACACATTTTACTAGTAATCTTTTTATTTCTACAATAATGATCTTATACAGTATTTGTCCTCATGGGACTGAGTTAGTTCACTTAGCATAATGCTCTCTAGTCCCTCCCAATTTAGGTACTGATTTTCAAAATCATTGCTCCTGCATACTGCGTAGTACTCCATTGTGTGAATGTACCACAGTTTCTCAAGCTATTTGATTGTGGTTGGACATTTTAGTCACCAATTTTAAACAAATTCTTTTTTCTTTTTTAAAAAATTTATTATTTCTTTTTTAATTTGGTGTACTGTTGAATTGGATCCGACTGGCACAGGAGGAGTTTGCCCCTCCTTCTCCAGCGGAGCATAGTCACCAATTTTAAATACACAGCTCAGTGACTTTAAGTGAATTTATAGCGTTGACCTCAATATATGTATGTTGAGTACTGTCAAGTTGGAACAGACTCATCTGACCCTCTAACAGATTTCCAGAGGCAGTAAATTGCAAGGAAAGGGATTGCCCATCTTTCTTTCATAGAGTGCCTGGTGGATTCGAACCACATATCTTTGGGTTGGCAGTGTAATTCTTTATCACTAAGCCACCTGATATATAATCCAAGACAATTTCATCATCACAGTAAGATCTCACCTAAGCCTTGTAACCTCCATTCCCACCCCATCCGCAACATATACATTACTCATAAGTACTTTGTGTCACCATAAACAAAAACCCCAGACCCCCTGCCATTGACCGTTGGTACTGACTCATGATAGCGCTCTATCAAGTGGCTGAGACTGTAAATGTTTGTAGATTTTTGTCTTTTCTGGTAATTAATGTACATACAATCACCTGTGTTGGGGTTCCCTCCCTTTTTTCTTAGGAAAAAAGAAATTGCATGTTCAGTGATGCACTATTTTTTTAAATCCCTTGGGTCGCAGTGCATAGCTGTGGTTGAGAACCACTGTTACCTACTTGAGTTTTGCTCTATTTAATTACTGGGCCTAGACTGGGGGTGGGGGGGTGGTGCATGAGGAATCAATAAGACTGTACTTTATAGATGAGCTGAGAACTCTTTTGGCCTACTAGGCAAAAAAAAAAAGGCAGGCAGTTTGAATCCTCTAGCTGCTCCTGGGGAGGAAGAGCAGTTTGCTCTTATTTAGTTTACAGTCTCTGAAAACCTGCTGGTAGGTCAGCTATGAGTTGGCTCTGATTTGAAAGCAATGACTGAGACGGAGGGAAGGAGGGAGTGAGAGGGAGAGAAGGAAGGAGAGAAAGAGGGAGGGGGAGGGGGGAAGACAGAGGGAGGGAGGGAGGGAGGGAGGGAGGGGAAGGAGTGAGTGAGAGAGAGGGAGGGAAGAAGAGAGAGAGAAAGGAAGAGGAGGAAGACATGGAGGGAGGGAGAGAGGAAAAAAGAGAGGGGAGGGAGGGGGTGAGAGGGAGGGGAGGGAAAGAGAGGGAGAAAGGAAAGGAGAGTGAGAGAAAGGAGGAGGGGGAAAGGTGGAGGGAGTGAGAGAGGAAAAGAGAGGGAGGGGAGGGAGGGAGGGAGAGCAGGGGAGGGAGTGAGAGGGAGGGGAGGGAGAAGGAGGGGAGGAGGGAGAGAGAGAGGGAGAGAAGGAGGGAGAGAGAGGGGAGGAAAAGACAAAGAGAAGGAGAGAGGGAGAAGGAGGGGAGGAGGGAGAGAGAGAGGGAGAGAAGGAGGGAGAGAGAAAGAGAAGGGAAGGAGGGAGAGAGAACAAGGGAGAACTAAATAAATGAGGTCTAATAAGCTGGGCTGAGACCTAATGATCATTTATAATCTGCATTCTACAAGCACTGCTTCTCATGGTCTAGATCTGAGGATTTAGAAATACTGGCAAGCGGGCCTGCTCAACCTGTCCTCAGTGCCTCATGCCTGCAGCTTCAGGCTGACTCAGAGGTGAGAGAACAGGGCTTCTGTGGGCATGGCCTTTGATGCTTTCACTTTAGATCTTCTCAGTGACTTTCCAGCCCCACCTGGCCTCTTTCACTGAGCAGCAATAAACTGCATCCCGCTCTCAGGTTCCATCACCAGCATCACTAGATTTTGACTCCATGTGTGCTGTGTGATGGGATTTTGCAGAATTCTTCCTATATTATTTTTTCTGCCTGCTTAAGTGAACTTGGAACTATGTGGTCTGGTTCCTTTCAGTTTAGCCATTAGCATTTTATATTATGTAGCATTTAGACATCGACAATGTGATTAGAACAAGGATACAAATCGATTGCCATAATGTGCCAGAGGGGGAAGAAAAAGGAACAGACCAGACAGAACCCTGTGTGGGTAAGCATCCATGTGTAGCAAAATGATAAAAGGAATTAATCGTATTTTAAAATGTAAAACTCACTTTAGCCATTGGTTGTTGCTGGTATGTGTTGGAACCAACTCATAGCTAACCTACAGCAGGTTTTCAGAGGCTGTCAATCCCACAGGTGGAGATTGTCCATCTTTCCCCCCAGAGGGGCTCGTGAATTCAAACCATCTGCCTTTGGGTTGGCAGCACAACGTCTTACCCACTAGACTACCAGAGCTCTCTAGCTACTATTAGAGTTCATAAAACACTAGATTAAGTTAAGTTTGAGAATGATTTTGTTACTGTTCTTCAAAGTGGAAAAAGAAATGTGATCGATGTTAGGGAAATTATGGCTATTGGCAATTATATAATCTGGAGAAATAATTCCAAATATAGAACTATTAGATCTATTTCCCTATACTATTACCAAAATATTTTTTATTTGCTCATTTTCCACTAGTAAAGATCCTTTTTTTTAAAAAAATATTTTTTTTATTGGGAAAAACATATTGGGGGTACAAGGAGGTGAGGGTTGGGGGCAGAAGGGTGAGGATGGGCCAGGATGCAGCTGCAGAGCTGCACAGTTTGGTCGGTGGGGGGAGCAGGTGAAGGAAATGATGAGGGTCCAGTGGGGACCAGATGCTACAGAGGAATGACAAGCATTTTCCAATAGTAATTAATCCAACTGTCTTATTGATTTGGGAATTGGATGCCGACTCTCTGGCTTCTTCATGCTGAACAGGGGCGTAGATATAAAGGGGGGAAGGGAGGACGCCTTATCACCTTACTGGTGGTCTTGGGTTAAAGCTGCTTGCCTTCTTGCTCTGTTAGAAGATATTTTCCCATCATTTGCTCCCCTCTGGACTGCAAAGTGTTTTCCCAGGTGGGTCCAGTGCGGATGGCTGGTTGAACCCAGAGGCTCCATCCTCCTTTGCTTCCTTAGCTGTCAGTTGTATTTCCTTTTTGTCACTGGCACTGGGTTCAGTGTCAATTACGGAGTAAAACTCAGAGTTAAGGTTACCTATAGGAAAGGGAGCAAACCTAGAGAGAACAAACTTGTGAGTTACAAATAGAAGGGCTTTGAGGGTGTTGCTTTCAGGTTTACTGGGGGGGAGGGTGGCAGAAGGTGGCCTAGGTAACATTCTCTGGATACCCTAGGCATTCTTTTTTTTTTTTCCCCTTTTCCTTCCCCACCCCGGGGTCAGATGGCACAATCTGGGGACTGAGGAGCTCACCATGAGGGCCGCGACGGATCACCCCAAGCCGGGGGCCAAGTGCAGCCCACCCCGGGCAGAAGGCCATGACAGCTCGCCCCGGGCAGAGGGCCAAGGGCAGCCCGCCCTGGGCAGAGGGCCGCGATGGCTCACCCCAGGCAGAGGGCCAAGGGCAGCCCGCCCCGGGCAGAGGGCCACGACAGCTCGCCCCAAGCCGGGGGCTGAGAGAAGCCCGCCCCGGGCAGGGGGCCAAGGGCAGCCTGCCCCGGGCAGAGGGCCGCGACGGCTGAAGTGGTCTTTTTTTAAAAAAGAAGACGGAAAAGTGTATGTGTGTGTACCGTCAAATTGGATCTGACTGGTACAGGAGACTGCCCCTCCTTCTCCAGCAGAGCATGAAGTAGAGTCTGGGTTCCCCCCCCCACCCCCCAGGTGCCTGTCGGGGCCTGGGTTTCAGCTGTCCACACCACAGCAGTGGGCAACGAGCTTAAAGCCCCTGATGGCTCTGGGCGCTGACTCTTACCAGTGGCTATGGATGAAGTCACAGGCGATTTTCAGCCAGCGCCGGGTAAAGATCCTTTTTAAAAAAAAGTATGTTACACATGTCTTTTTTCCCTTTCTTTTTCTATTCTAATACCATCCTGCTGAAGTGTTCTAGAAACCTTCTTTCAAAGCTTTGAATCTACTTTTGTTGTTGTTGTTGTTGTTGTGTGCCTTCGAGTCAGAAATGACCCATAGATGACCCTTCAGTGGATTTTCAGAGACAGTAAAATTGCACAGGAGGAGATTGCCTATTCTTCTCCTGTGGAGAAGCTGGTGAATTTGAACTGCGTGCTTTGGGGCTTGCAGGGCAGCTTCTTACCACTAGGCTACCAGAGCTCCCTTTTAAGATTGTAACAAATTGCTTCATTTATAAAGGGTATTTCATTTTCAAGATCCAATTAAGTAAATCTTTAAGAACATTAACGTTAATCTAATGAGGTAAAACAATAAAACCATACTCTGTTGTCCCGTAGGTCAATATGAAATTAAATTATTATGTCAAAAATCAATGCAAAGGCCACAGTGGATTTTATGAACATTTGTAACAGGAGATGATAATAATGTAGTGGAAAAACATCTGATTTCCAGCGGAAGGAAATACACTATTTAGCCATGTGTATGAGCACTGCAATTACAGGAGGAATACAAAGTGTTGTCGATCTGAGTTACTCATTCCTCATGCTTCATCTCACTGATCTAGGATGTATTTGTGGGAGAAGGATGAGCAATCTCCTCCTGTGCATTACTGCCTCTGAAAACCCACCAGAGAGTCAGCTATGAGGTGGTTCCGACTCAGCGGTACACAACAACAAGATGCATTTAAGAAGAAGAATGTAGAATCGAGATTGGAAGGAGACTCAAATAAACTTCATTATGCAGGTGACAGAACCTTGCTTGCTGAAAGTGAGGGGAACAGGAAACATTTGCTGCAGAAGATCAAAGACTGCAGCCTTCATACAGATTGTATCTCAATGTCAAGAAAACAAAAATCCTAGCTACTGGACTCATAGGCAACATCACGATAGATGGAAAAAGGATTGAGTCTATCAGTTACTTCATCTTACTTGTATCCACAATCAATACATTTGGTACCAGCAGTCAGGAGACATACTGTTTTCAGTCACTTACTGTGTGTCTGACAGCTGGACAATGAATAAGGATGACAGAGAAGAATTGGTGCCTTTGAATTGTGGTATTGAAGAAGAGTGCTGAATATTTCATAGATTGCCAAAGGAACAGATATGTCTTGGAAAAGGTGCAGCCAGAGTGCTCTTTGGAGGCAAAGATGATGAAGCTTTGTCTCACAAACTTTGGGCATATTGCTAGGAGAGGTTATTCCTTGGAGAGGGACATCATACATGGGGAGGTGGAGGGACTGTGAAGGAGAGGAATACCTCCAACCAGGTGGATTGATAAAGTGATTGCAGCAATGAGCTTGAGGATGTCAGAGATTGTGATGATGGCACAGAATAGAGCAGGATTAAGGTGTATTGTTGGTAGGGTCCCTATGAGTCATACTTAACTCAGTGGCACCTAACAATAACAAGAACAAAATACATATTTTTCAGATAACTGGAATTTAAAACCAGTTTACTAAAAACTTTCTCCATTCCCCACAGTATATATTAAACTTTAATTGGGCTATTAGAGTAAGATTTTAATTGAAACAAAACTTTTTTTTTTTAAACTGTGATTTTTTTTTTTTGTTTGAATTTGTAAAAACAAAACCCAAGCAGCACTGTGACATTGGGAGAAATGGAGAAGCATGCTTGCTATTAGTATTAGCAACTCACAACAGGACTTCACAAATTACAAAACCCAGACTGATTGCTCTTGAGCAGATTCCTTCCACAGACTCCTGTGACCCTGTGTGTGCAGAGAAGAACTGGGTTCTGTGGACTTTTCAAAGGAATGGCCTTTTGGAAGCAGATTGTTAGGTACCTGTGTGGGTACGACCCTCCAACCTTGTTGAGTCCAGTGTTTCACTGTTTGCACCAACTGGTTAGAGGAGACTGTGGGGGAAAATAAGAACTCTGGCTCTTAAGATTCCAGAATGACTGAAAGGATTAGGGAGGGCCGGTATGGGAGGTCTTGAAAAGCCAGTGTATCTCGAACTCTGACGTGTAAGTGAGGGGTGTGCGGAAATCACCCCTCAAAATAAGAAGGCTGTGGATTTTGGAAGTGATTAGAAAGGATTGAAGTTTCGTGAGAAAATGTACTTAAGTGGCACATAATGCAGAGATCAGCAGATTGTGACCTCTGAGCCAGATCTTGCCGCTTCAGACCCAGAATGCGTTGAAAATTTTTAATTGGCTGGGGGGAAAAAAGTGGAATCAGATTTTGTGATACACGACAAATATGTGAGCATCAAATTTCTGTACCCCTAATTTTTTACTGTGATTTGTGTGAAAGCTTACAAAGTAAGTTTGTTTTCTACATAGCCATTCATAAACAATTTTATAACATTATTTATATCACCCGCCATGTTAAATCATACTCTTCCCATTTCCAACCTGTAATTCTCATTTCCGTGAATCCTTCTGGCCTACCCTTTTCTACTTTATGAGCTTCGTCCTTGAGTAAATGCTTCTCTTTTGACCTTAAATGGCTGGCTATTCTAGGGAGAGAGTGTCTCCTCCCTCGAAGCTATTATTATTGACTAATTTATAAGCATATTTGTTGTTTGACTGAGAGTTGAGCCACATGGTAAGTTTTGTTCTGGCATTCAAGAGTGACTAAGGCCCAAAGGGACCAGTCCTTGGAGAGGGACATCATGCTTAGGAAGGTGGAGGGATAGCACAAGAGAAGAAGACCCTGGATGAGACGGATCGACTTAGTGACTGGGATAATGGGGCAGGTGTGTCAGAGACAGTGAGGTTGGCTCAGGATAGAACAGGGTTCAGAGCTGTTACACATAGGGTCACTATGAGTTGCAAGCAACTGGATGGCACATAACGACAACAAAGACCATAATCTCTACAAGAAAACAAAGATCCTTACCAGCAGGCCAATAGGTAATATCATGACAGATGGAGAAAGTGTTGAAACTGTCAATGATTTCTTTCATTGTACTTGGACCCACAATCAACACCCTTGGTACCATAGTCAGAAGATCAGGAGATGATATTGATTTGGGCAAGTCTGCTCTCAGGGACCTCTCAGAAATACTGAAGAGCAATGGTGTAAGTTCATAGACTAAGGTGCACCTGATTCAGGCCAGGGTCTTTTCAATTACTTGCTATGCATCCAAGAGGTAGACATTGAATAAGGATAACAGAGAATTAATGCTTTTGAGCTGTGGTGTTGGAGAAGAGTACTGGCTATCCCACGGACTGGCAAAAGAACAAACAAATAGGTCTTGAAGAAGGTGCAGCCAGAATGCTCCTTGGAGGCAAGAAAGGCGAAGTATGATCTCTCATACTTTGGATATATTGCTAGGGAAGGCTATTTGGGAAGGTAGAGGGTCAGAAAAGAGAGGAAAACTCTGAACTAAGTGTTCAGTGACTGCAGCAGTGGTCTCAAATGTATCAGAGACAATGAGATTGTCACAGGATAGGACAGGATTCAGGCTGTTTATTCATAGGGTCCGTATGAGTTGTACTCAAAGGTGGCAACACAATTGGAGAAAGACTCATCAACAGCCTGTGTTATGCAGATAATACAACCTTGCTTGCTGAAACTGTTTTGCTGCAGAAGGTCGAAGACTGCAGCCTTAAATATGGATTGAAGGTCAATATCAAGAAAACAAAAATTCTCACCACTGGGCTGATGGGCAGCATCATGAAGAAGAAGAGATTGAGGTTGTTTGCTTAACTCCACAGTCAACATTCCAGCAACTAGAAAATCAAAAGACAAATTGCATTGAGAAAGTCTGCTCTCAGGGACCTCTCCAGAGTACTGAAAAGCAATGATGTCAATCTGGAGACTAGGGTGTGCCTGATCCTGGCCACAGTCTTCACAGTTGCTTGCTATGCATCAGAAAGCTGTACAATAACTAGGGATGGTAGAAGGAGAATTGATACTTTTGAGCTGTGATGCTGGGGAAGAGTATTGACTATACCATGGAGAACAAACAGGTTCACCCTGGAGAGAGTGAAACCAGGCTGATCCTTGGAGGCAAGAATTTCAAAGCACTGTCTGACATATTTTGGGCATGTTGCAAGGAAGGACCAGTCCTTGGAGAGGGGCATCATGCTTGGAAGGGTGGAGGGACAGTGCAGGAGAGGAAGACCCTCCATGAGATGTATTGAGTCAGTGACTTGAGTTATGCGGGTAGGTGTGTCAGAGACAATGAGATTTGCACAGGATGGAGCAGGGTGCAGAGCTTTTGTACATAGGGTCTCTATGAGTTGTAAACAACTTGATGGCACATAACAACAAAAACAACCAGTCTTTATTGGACCAATCAGCCTGGCCTATTTCATGTGTTTGAGTCTTGTTGCATGTTTCCCCTCACTCTGTCTTCTACCATTGACCCCATTTAGAGTTGGCAGGGGTGGTAGCTGGGCACCCTCCGGTTCTTCTGCTCTCTAGGACATGCGAGTTCAGATTCTCGTGGTCCAATAGTCCTTTGGACTAATTGTTCCGTCACATCTTTGCTTTTCTTACCTGTTCTTTCTTCTGGGCAGAGAGAGACCAAGAATTGCATCTTACTGGCTGCTCAAAAGAGTTCAAGACTCCAGTCAGTATTCACCAAAGAAGGATATGAGTGCCTTGTCTTTGTGGGAAATATTATGCCAATTGATCTTGATGTGTCTCGAGGTCCTAGAACCAGCAACTTATCGCTCGGGGTGTTTGGTGATGGTTAAGAAGTTTACACAGCATTGTTCACTGGCCTCTGCTATGTACATGGATATATTTATAGTATATACTAAAATGAATGTAGAGATATCATCCGCCAAACCTAAGTATGGCCATAGGTGTGGACCCTTTCCCCTCACCATATCTGTTCATATCTGGTTGAAGATGGACATTAATTATCGCTGATCTTATTTCAGGTGTAGGTGTGTAATAGTGTTTACCTTTGCTGACTGTATTTCTTGTGTACTTCTCTTTCTTTAATCGCGTCATGTTGATCATCTCCTTATTGGATATTGCCTTTTTCTTCACTCATCTTAATCTAGTATATACTTAGTAATTTTTACCTTCCTCCCCCTCCCTCCCTTCCCATTCCTGGAAACCATCTGTCTTCGTTATCTAGAGCTGCTAGAACGGAGATACCAAAAGTGGATGGCTTTAACAAACAGAAACATTTTCTTCCTGTTTAGGAGGCTAGGGTGCCATCTCTAGGAGAAGGCAGGCACGCTTCCTCTGTCAGCTCTCTTTCTGCTGGAGGGGAGTCCTTGTTTCCTTCAGCATCTGTAGGACAGATATTCTTGGTGATCCTGGTGTGTCCTGGCCTTCCTTACGTCTGAGTAGTTTCCTCCCACAAAGGCCCAGGTTCAGAAAGACACACTCCAATCCTGAAAAATCCTTCCTCCTCCCCTCACCCTCTCCATTATCCATTCTTTTTTTTTCTTGTTGTGTAACATTGAATCAGATCCAATTGGTACAGGAGGAGATCACCCCTTCTTCAGTGGAGCATCTGGTGGATTTGAACTGCCTGTCTTTGGGATTGCAGTACAGCTTCTTGTCACTAGGCCACCAGAGCTCCCTATCCATTGATTTTTAATTGTGTTAGTTTTATTGTTGCCATTTTTGCTGCACACTTTTTTTTTGGTGGGAGTTGGTAGTATTTGTTTTTTGGTTTTTTTTTTTTTTGGTAGTATTTGTAATTTCTTTATACCATCTACTTTTCTGTGTCGAGTTAATTTTATGGCTTCCCCCCCCATTTTCATTATTTCTGTTGATTTAGTGTTTGCTAAATCTTTGTGATATTGCTCCTTTTTAAGTTTTGATAAGAAATGTATTGATTTTGTTATTACCCTGTAATTTACTATTTTATTCTAATGTCTAAAACAGTTACTTCACGTTATCTTGAAATTGCCTTGACTCCCTCTCCATTTTGAAGTTCTTTAGCAGTAGTATGTGTTGAGTTGTAGTTCTCCTCATTTGCAGACTATTACCGCTGGTTCCTCATTTTTGGTCTCATAAATTTCTTTTACTTCGCATATTTTATATCTCAATCAGTTTCTGAATGATGGTGTGGTGTATGCTGATTTTGTGAAGAACTTCCCTTAGTACTTCTTGTAAAGTAAAGTTGGTTCTGTTTTCACAAATCCTTTTAGTTTCTGTTTATTGGAAAAAGTTCTGATTTCACTCATACAAGAAAGACAGTGTCGCTAGGTATGTAATTCTTGTCAGCAGGTTTCTTTCTCTCAGAGTTTTATAGATGTCATCCTGTTGCCTTTTTTACTGCATGTCTTCAGAGCTTGCTTCTCCTTTGTAGGTAACTCTTTGTTTCTCTCAAGCCTCTTTCAGCATTTTCTTTTGCCTTTGATTTTGCAAAATTTGATCCTGTGTTTTCTTGGTGTTTTTAATAGACTGCCAAAAGAACAAACAAATATGACTTGGAGAAAGTGCAGCCAGGGTGTTGCTTATAGGCAAGGATGGTGAAACTTCGTTTCACATACTTTGGGCATGGTATAAGGTGAGGCCAATCCTTGGAAAAAGTCTTCATACTTGGAAAGGTAGAGGGTCAGTGGAAGAGAGGAAGATCTGCAACAAGATACGTCAGCACTGTGACTATAGCAGAGAGCCTGACTATGTCAGGAATGACGAGGGTGGGCTAGCATACGGCCAGATTCAGACCTGTTGTTCATAGGGTGACTATGAGTCATAGTTAAGGCAACAGCACCTAACACCTGTACAGGGTTCAATTATCTTGTTGGATACATATTTTCCATTATATTTAAGAAGTATTCTTCCAGCAACTTTTCAACAATTTTATATCTGTGCTTTCTTTGGCCCGTTCCTGTTCTGGTATTCAAATCACACATTATTTATTCCTCTAGATGGTGTACCACATAATTATTTGACTTCATTTTCCTTTCTTCTTTTTCCTGATTGTTAATGGAGAGATTAGTACCAAAGAATTTGCCTTCCATCATACTGTTCCACATATTTTGGGCATGTTGTTGGAGAGGCTATTCCTTGGTGAGGAAGCTCATGCTTGGAAAGGTGAAGGGATGGCGAAGGAGAGGAAGACCTTTAACCAGGTGGATTGACACAATGACTGCAGCAGTGGGCTCTAGCATGTCAGAAAGAGTAAGAATGGCGCAGAACAGGACAAGTTTCGGATATGTTGTTCATAGGGTCGCTATGAATTGTACTTGACTTAACGGCACCTAACACCAACAACAATAGCAAGGTGCTAAGCTTGGTGTGAAGGAGAAAGGAAAAAAAATAATCATAACCAAGATAGAAATGTTCCCTGCCCACTTCAAACTTGTGAAGCAAGAAAAGATAACCAATGCTTCAAAGAGCTTATGTGCAGTGTGATGTCAGCATTTATTTCCACAATTCTGAAGCCCTGTCTCCTATGATACCCGCCTTATAAAAATATATGTCCCCAGAATTGAAGTAGCCAATATCCTGGGAAGCAAAATGGTGCTTCCTAGTAGTGAGGTGTGGCATTTGAGAACGGAGAGGACAATAACGCCTTCAGAAATTAGCACATGAGTGGAGATGGAAATTGTGAAGCCAACTGGAAATTTTCCTCTGACCTTGTCTCCTAGTTTGCACAATTTGCTCCCTCTGATAACACCAGCCACTTTAGGCCGGGAACATTTCTGTGTTTCCCTCTCCTGCTGAGTGGGCTGAGTGAAGTGTTCTATTAACTATGGCATTGGCATTCTGGTTTGAGGGGAAGTTGACCATATCAAGGCACGCACAGCATTGCTGTCTTTTGAGCTTGGGAATTACAGGGAGAAAGTCTTGTATTTTACTAAAAAGTGGTAAAGTAACAGCCTCATGGAAGCCTGGTAAAATTGCGGAGTGGCTTACATAGGAAAAAACACACCCCAGAGTGAAATTGGCATGCAGGCAGGTCTTTCCTGCTTTGTATTGTTTTCCAGCTACAGCCAGGAAACATCCACGTGTGTTTTCCAGCACAAAATGCTGGCCACAGAGAAGAAGCAGGAAGAAACTCATGTGCAAAAAAAAAAGTAGAGGACTGGGCAACAAAATGTCTGATTTTAAACAATTCGGGTTAGTAAGCATTACGTTTATTATTGGCTGTTTTTTGTCCGTGGTTTTAATTTTTTGTCTATAATTTTGTGTGTGTGTGTGTGTGTGTGTCTTTTGGTGCCCTGGTAAGTTCAATCTATGCCCCGCTTTCTTGCTTAATGAATTACAAAACGGTAGCAACAAACTGATCCAAGATAACATCTCAGGAAAAACAAAGCAACTTGCTGTGATTGATGTAATTGTCATTTGCTTTGTTGAATGTTCCCCTTGATGTGGTGGTGGTGGTGGTAGTGGTGGTGCTGTGTACCATCAAGGGACCACTGACCTTCCAGCAGTTTTCAGACGTAGTATATCACATAGGAGTTGATTGTAGAGGAGCTGGCGGATTTGAACCTGATGCCTTTGGGTTGGCAGCATAATTCCTTACCAGTAGGCCATCGGAGCTCCCCCCTCCCTTTTTTTTTTAAATTGTTGAATGTGCTCCTTGATGGGTATTCTGAATAACTGCTGGACTTAGGTTAGAATGCCACTCCTCTAGCTAAGATGACCCTCTGACTAGTCACAGTGGTGAGCGAGATCAGGCCATTTGAACCAACTAGAGAGAGACTTCCAGTGGTTTCCTAAAATGAAGATAGAGATAGCAGAGTAATGGGAGAATCACTGAATACTGTATTATATGCTTCCATCATGATTTAACACTTGAAAGTCATCTTTCTTGATTATAGTTATTTATTTGTATATTGCGGTGAACCCAAAAATTTAGTTAAGAAGGTAGAATTTCCAAAATTAATTTTATCACTGTAATACACAGTGTTCATAAATGTAGGAAAGAGAGATAAGAAGAGGTAAGAGGTAAAGGTAGGAAGAAATTTAAAAATGTCTTTCAGGAAGCTCTAAGAAGCTGTATTGCAATCCCAAATGCAGGCAGTTTGAATCTACCAGATGCTCTGCTGGAGAAGGAGAGGCAATCTTCTGTGACAGTGGATGGTAAACACACACCCCCACACTAAAAAAAAGTCTTGTTAAAACATAAGAGAGCTCCCGTGGCTTAGGGATAAGGAATAGTGCTGCCAACATAAAGGTATGTGGTTCAAATCCACCAATGGCTTGTGGAAGATGAGCATTCTCTTCCTGTGTGATTTACTGCCAATGAAAACCCCCTGGAAGGTCAGCTGTGGGTCACTCTGACTTGGTAGTACATACAACAACAGCAACAACTTGTTAATTACGTTTTCATATATGTTCACTATGTTTCCAAGCCTCCAGATAGGAGCTTTTTAGGTGAACTCTGAAATTAAACCAGTTGGGACATAAAGGAAAATAAATTCCTCTTCCAGGTGTTTTGGATACTCTGAGATACACACTATGCTGAGCTTTTGCACATATTGGCAGATTGGTTTAAATCTAGATATTTCACCTGGAAATAAAATAATCATGCCACTTAAATATTTAATTACTAACATACTATCTTAAGGAATTTTAAGCTATGCATACATGTCGTTTAAAAAGTAAAAAACCATGTAAAACTTAGCAGAAAATTTGAGGATGTGCTACTCAGTCTCCCCAGGATCCTTCTGTTCCTCAGGCAGCCACTTCTTAACTTTGCTTATTCTGAAATTTAATCTGTCTGTATTTTTAAATATGTGGACAAACTGCAGTCCTTTGGGTCATCAATTTTATGAATTATCTTTTGACTGCTTAGGATAGGAGAGAATTCAGCATTCTAATAGTCTCCTCTGGTCTTGCTCCCTCATCTTCATAAAGTAGTTATTTTATAGTGTCTGGTAGTGTTACCAGTTGGTTAATTGCAGCTGATCATAGCCATCTGTTGAAGTCTCTCTCTCTCTCTTACAGACTTTTTTGTTTTCTCTAAAGTTAATGCTTATTTCACTTTTTTATTTTCTTGGTGACTGTTACAGCACTGTCCTGGAGAATTTTTAACTGACTCTGAAAAAAATTACAGATGGATAGATGCCTTAATCTTATTGATTTTTATTTTTATTTTATCCTACGAGGAATTTTTTTTTTAAGTTCTCAATATTGTAATAGTTCCTGGGACTTTGCACTATGTATTTCTCTCTAGAGGTGGAAGTGTGGATCTAGAGAAGTTTTAGTGTTAAGGTAGACTGGGACACAAATTATAGAGAGCCCTGTCTACCTATTTTAATTCTGGATAAAGAAGAAATGGAGAAAGTTACACAGCGTAATAGTCACATTTTGCTAGGAGAGGGGTGTGACCATTGAGAAGGAGCCTGGAAAGTGCCAGTGGAGGCTGTCAGACAGGGTTGCTGCACCACTGACTGTGAGGTTTTTTCTTTGAGGCTTCTTGCTGGGTTTCACAAAATTGAGCTGGGGTCCCCATTCTGGTTCTCTAAAGTGACATGATTACCTGTTTGGCAGTTCAGCAATGCTCAGCACCACACGAGCCAAAAAATGTGGGCTTGATGGCATGTTTTGGCTGCTGGTGGAACTTGTTCATAGAGCTGAGAGTGACCTCCTTTGGGGACAAGGGCTTTGGCCCCACCTCCTCTGGACCTGAGCAATATTAAGTCAGATCCGAGTTCCGGTTTCCTGCACATATCAGTGGGTAAGCTGCTCCTGGAAGCAGTTCTGACTTAACTGGGCTGGGATGACTGGCATTTAGAATCTTCAGAGGCATTACCCTCCTACAGTTTAACATGCCATCATCCTGAGTATAAGCTGGAGGTGTGCCCACGAAGCTTCTTGCCCTCGCCACAGCTGGTGCTGCTCTGAGCTTAGCAGTGTTTAGAGGTGGTTCTAAGGAGTCCCATCTACTTTCTGGCTATTTATTTTTTTTTTTAATTTTTTTTTACTGGCATATGAAGTAAATAACACGGCAGGACAGTGCAACCCTCAGGGAGCTCTGTGCCTTAATGGTAACGGATTGAATTGTGAGCACAAAGGTATATGGTTTGAATCCACCAGCTGCTCCACAGGAGAAAGATGGGCAGTCTCCTCCTGTGTGATACAATGACTCTGAAAACCTAGGGTTTCAGAGCGTCTGTTATGGGTCAGTGCATAGCAACAACAATATCCTGCCTTGTATCCTTTCTAGAACTTTATTTTATATTGGCTTGCATACAAAATTCATATATATTATGTTTAATTAGTGTACATTGTGTGTTTCACACATTCCTTCATTCACGTTATGTTTGATACAATCGTTCATATACATTATGCTTTACAAAATTAATCACCATTGGTCTCTGCCCACCATCACGCTGTCTTTTCAGGTCACACTGGATTTGTCCTAATTTCCTTTACTTCCTCCCTACATCCATCAAACTTTGTAGCCCCCGTGGTTCTCCCCCTCCTCACTCTCAATTACCTTGTCCCCCTCCCCCTTTATGGACTTTTATCCACATTTTATTAGTTATCCTTCTATTTTTACAATAGTAGTCTTAAGCAGTATTTGTCCTTATAAGATGGAGTTAGTTCACTCAGCGTAATGCTCTCTAGCTTCTCCATTGTTACGTAGTATTTTACGAAGTCATTGCTCTTGAGTGCTATATAGTATTCCATTGTGTGAATGTACCATAATTTCTCAGTCCGTTCATTTGTTGATGGACATTTGGGTTGTTTGCATGTTCTTGCTATTGTGAATAATAATGTTGGTATGAACATCACTGTACAAGGATCTGTTTGTTTCTCAGTTCTATTTGTCTTGAGGTATATTCCTAGCAGTGAAATAGCTGGCTCATAAGGCATTTGTATGTTCAGCTTTTTGAGGAAATGCCAAATTGCCTTCCAGAGTAATTATACCATTTACAATACCACCAGCAGTATATGATAATTCCAATCTCTCCACATTCTTTGTGACATTTATTGTGTGCCGCCCTGTTAAAACTTTGCCACTGCCACTGGGATGAGACGGTATCTCATTGTGGTTTTGATTTGTATCTCTCTGATTGCTAGCCATTTGGAGCATCTTAAGAAAGCCTTTAAAATTTCTGATTTGTTGACACTCACTACCCCCTTTTGTTAAGGGTTAAAACAGACTCTTATGGTTTATAATTTTGTTTGTTTCAACGAGAATTTGGTAAGGAAGTTAAATTACAGACTCTTTAATAATTTTGTTTGTCTGTTTCAAAGGGAATTTGATAGGGAAGTTAAATTATTCAACTCAAATCAATGTTTGAGCACTCTAGTACCACTATATGTGGGCATATACCCAGATCCTATACATGGCAGGAGTCCATAGGGAGGGAGCTCTGGTGGCCTAGCAGTAAGAAGTTACATTGACAATCCAAATCCGCTGGCTAGTCCAGCAGAGAAAGACGGGGAGTCCCCTGCTGGGCTTTCTCCTCTGAACAGCTGCTTCAGGGTCAGCTATGAGCTGGTTCTCATCCGGTGACATATAACAGCAGTCTGTAGGGGATGGCACTGCTAACCCAAGCTCTGCACCTTTCTGCCGCTTTCATTTCACCTGCTGTACAGGATGAAAGGGGGACAGTCTCCTCCCATGTAGTCTACAACCTGCTCACCTGCTCCTAAAATGAGCTGATTGACTCAACAGCAGTGAGATTTTTTTGGTCCATGACGGTAATATAGCCCTGTTGAACTACAGAGGAGAATCTATCCTGCTGGGTTTCGGTGGACACGATGATTTTTCTGGGAGGGCCCAAGAAGTTGTTCAGGGTAATTTTAAAGCACAGAAAGGGGCCAAGTTGTAGAAACTCTTCTTTTTAAAGAAGAGTTTTTTGAAGTGGGAAGGTAGGACCAATGTCAAACAGCCGTTGAGTCAGTTCTCACTCCTGACAACTCCACGTCTATCCTATTGGAACTGTGCTCTGGAATCATTCCTCTCTCCCAAGTACACTGCCAGACCTTTCTTCCCAGATGCCTCTGTGTGGAAATGCACCTCTAACCTTGTTAACCAGCCCAGGGACTCTGATCGTCTGGATTTGGATGACTGTTTAACATTTCTGAATCTATCACAGACCTGGTCAAAAGATTTTAAGACTCAGGAAAAAAAAATCTTGAGAACTGATGTCTGAGTGTTTAGATGTACTCTGCAGGCTTCCTACAGTGGGATTGTGAATCTAGAGGAACTGGTTGAAAATTCAGGGTCTTACTTCAGACCTGACTTGCTCGAAGTAGGAATTCTTGGAGTGAGGCCTGGGAATCTATTTTAAATTATTAGCACTCTCAGTCTCATTGCTTCCGTAGCTTCTTGTGTGCTCAAATTTGAGATGTGCTGTTGGAGATGACTTGTTCTCACTGTGGGTTGCTGTTCTCTAATCTCCCCCCCACCTTCTGCCTTGCATTTGGCTTTGCATACATGGCCCCCTGATGTAAAACAAATTAAACTTTTACCATGTATTTCTGCCTCTCTTAGGTTTTTTTGTTTGCTTGTTTATAGCTCTAGAATAATTATTATTTTATGAGTTGCTTTTCATTGCTGGATTTCTAATTCTGAACTTTTCCTTCCCCCCACCCCCACCCCACAGAGCCGAGAAAACAGAGGTGCTCAATGAAGATCTGTTACAGGTAACAAAACAGAATTTTTTTTAATGCACTGTTTAAAGGTATATAGTGGGAGTGGGGTGGGGGGAGCACACATGAGAATTGAAGCTTGGATTTTTTTTTTAAATTTTTTTTTACAAAACAGAAGAAGTTTGACTAGCATTGTTTTGGGGGGGGGGGGGGGGAAGCCAGTGAGCTACAGGGTGATTTTTAAAAAGGGGATCTGAAACTTTGGTGTCAGGTTAAGAGGTTCAAGTTGGCCTACTTCAGTTTTCAAGTGCCAGGTGGTAGGGTGAGGTGGGAGGGAGGAGAGCCAGGCCAGCCTGTCCTGTCCATTGGCCCTGTGGTTTGGTCATGTGTTCTGGGTAGGCTGAGGGACATGATGGGACAGAATCCTGCCAGCTGGAGCCCAGGACCCAACTTTAGCTTTTCTTTCCTGTTCTTCAATGTGTTACTCTGGCCCCTCTGGTCAGTACTATGGCTACATCCAGCCTGAGGCAGGGGATGTCCCTCCAATCATCAGCTGAGGCTTCCTTCCCCTGCCTTATAAGGACATTTCCTAGCCACTCTGTTTTCCAGCCTCTCTAGTCCACCTCTCAGTGACTTTCTTTGACTTTGAGGGCACTGGGAGTTTCTTCTAGAAGTCCCTCAACCTATTATGCAAATTGCTTCACTGTAACCTACACCCAGGGGTGGCTTAGTGGATAAGGAGTTGCACTAGTAACCCAAAGGCACATGGTTGGAATCCATCAGCTGCTCTGAGGGATAAAGATGGGCAGCTCCTTCCTGTGTGATTTACAGCCTCTGAATACCTGCTGGAGGGTCAGCTGTGCATAACAACAAACCCTCTTTCCACCTCCACACTTAACAGAGTATTTTGTTATTTCTGTCAGGTGCTTATCCGACACCTGGTAACCCTATGTACAGTGGCAGAAATCCCTGCCCAGTTCTGTGCCATCCTGACAATCTCCACTGTGCTCAGTTAAGCCCATTGTTGCAATCACTGTGTGTCAGTCCATCTTTTTTGAGGGTCTTCTTCTTTTTAGCTAAGCCTCTGCTTTTCCAAGCACGATAGCATGATCAGTGTACGTGAGACAGTGCCTCACCATCCACACCTCTGCACAGCGTCACCTGTCTGCTCACCTTTCATTTGCTTATGTTGTTGTTGTTGTTGTTGTTGTGTACTGTAGAGTCGGAACTAACCCATAGCTGATCCTCAAGTGGGTTTTCAGAGGCAGTTAATCACACAGGAGGAGATGGCCCATCCTTCTCCTGTGGAGAAGCTGGTGGCTTTATATTGTTAGACACCAATAAATAATAAAGAAACAATAAATAATACAAGAGGCAATTGAATTCTTTTATAGTACAAATATGTACTTCATATTTGCCATGATTATGACAAATATTTTCTCTCTTTGATTATTTGCTAATTTTTTTATAACTCTTAAAAGAAGAAAGTGATAGCAAAACATACCAACAGTAGTTTCCAGCTGCCTGCTTCAGACGCTCAGCCCCTAGCTAGCTTTGGTGGGCGGATAAGGAGTCGCTCAGCCAATCCAAAGACAAGCACTTCGCATCCACCAGCAGCTCTGAGGGAGAAAGATGAGCCGTCTCTTCCTGTCAGATTTACAGCCTCTGGAAACCATGATGAGTTAGTTTCAATAGCACATAGCAACAACTAGCTTTGTGGCCTCAGGGATTTGTTTAACTTCAAGTGGTTCAAATCTCTCAGCTGCTTGGAGGGAAAAAGGTGGGCTGTCTCCTCCCATGCAATACATACGCACAAAGCAACAACATGCCTTGGGGATTTATTTAACCTCTTCTTTTTTTTTTTTTAAATTAACCTCTTTATGCCTTAATTTCCACTTCCTGTAAAATGAAGATCATCACAAAATTCAGTTCATTGAGTTGGTCTGAGAATTTGATTAGTTAAATGTGTAATACACTTGGAAGGGAACCTACACATTGGAAATAGTTTCTCGTTGTTACTGTCACCTAGGATTATTTTGTTTCTGATATGAAACTTCTTTTGATTTGCTCAGAGTTCTTAATAGTTCTTTCCAGGTCCTCTGTTAGAGCAGTTGTTTTTCTGGTTATCTACAGTTTTCCTCAAGAGGCTTGAGTCCCTACAAGGCAGAAAGCCTGACAGATTTACTGTTGTTTTGCTGGTTCCTTGCACAGGAACTCAGTACCTGTTTGGCTTTTCCAAGATGTAATGTGAACACCTTTTGTTTGTGTGCCAGCAACTATTCCGGACATGGGGCAAATCAGTGAACAAAACTTGCCCAAGATCCTGTCCTCATGAAGTTTACATTCTTGTAGATTGGAGTTAAAAAAACATCAAATTTATAAGAAATAGTTTTGGTTTTGGTTTTGAGGCAAATGCAGAATGTATTTGTTCAGTAATTGTTTTAACGCTCAGTTATGTTAAGATTTGGGGACAGAAACTCAAATCTGTGCTTAAGTGTGAACTTCTCTGCTATGCCTGGTCCTGAGTCTGATACTTAGTTAGATCTGAGAAGATAGATGTTGGTATGGACTTTTGAGAAGGCTCATAAAGCCATCTCACTGGGTAGAATGATTTGGGGTCAAAATGGATTCAGCTTTGAATTTGTGATTTTTGTCTGAAATAGAAAACATCCCCCAGAGGTCCTGTTTTCCTTCTTAATAAGTCATTAGAATACACATTTTTTACATTCCTTTTTCTAAAATGCTCCTGTCTTTGCCATAAATAGTCAGTCCAAGCATAATATTTTGGGACACTAATGGTAATGTGTGGGTCCCTGAAGGTAGTACTTTTTTCAGCTGTCACTCTATTTTGTTTTAGAGGCCAAAAATCAGAGGGGAAAGAGGAAAACCCCGCAAAAACCTGAGTACCAAAAGTAATCACGTTAAAAGCACTGATCTTGAATTCCACTTGTGAAACATGTATTTTGAGTGTTCCTTTTTTTTTTTTTACCCTTTCCCCTTTTATTATCTTATATCTTGTGACAACTTGATAGGGAGAGGAAGTTGGCACTTTTTAACTTTCCCTCCCATTACAAGTAAAAGACTTCCATGTTTCAGAAAAGCATTAAGTTCTTGGTTGCTTTGTAGCAGTAGGCATACTGTTTTCTTTCTTTTTTTTTATTAAATTTTATTAGTTTTAATGAACATTTACAGGGATTTTGGGTTTTCATTCCTTCATTGCTGCACCATTCTCTCCACCCTCCTCCCCAGTTTGTTCTTCTTCCCCCGCCATCCGAATGTCTGTTTTAATTGTCCACTTGCCACAGTGCTTGTCAAAGTCAGTTCTGATTAATCTCCTTTGTCAGTGTGTCCTTTG
>NW_006400111.1:1839645-1845146 GCF_000299155.1 Elephantulus edwardii | reverse complement strand
CACAACAAGATAAAGGTAAATAATCCAATAGAAAAATGGGCACAGGATATGAACAGGCACTTCACCGAAGACGACATTCAGATGGCTAACAAACACTTGAGTGTTCCTTTTAATGTCATTATGCTGAAGGTCCCATTGCCATGTGCAACAGTGAGTTTCTGAGTATCCCTGTCGAGTTTTCCCACTGGCAGCAGGCCTGGGCAGGACTGTTCACTGGCAGTTCTGCACATTTGTCCTGAATCTTTGCTGGTGTCATTACCACTGTTAACAGCAAACAGGTCTGCCCTGGATGAAGTGTATCCAGGATGTTCCTTAGAGGCAAGGATGGTGAAACTTCATCTCACATACTTTGTGCTTGTTGTCAGTAGGTCCAGTTCTTGGGAGACATCGTGCTGGGAAGGGTGGAGTGTCAGAGAAAGAGAAGACTGTCAACAAGATGGATTGACATAGTCAGTGTAATAGTGGGCTGGAGTATATCAGAGGTGCTGAGGATGGCACAGCATAGGGAAAGGTTCAGATGTTTTTCCTAGGGTGGCTGCGAGTCACAGTCACATTGATGACACCTAACAACAGCATTAATCCTAAAGGCAAGTTTTAGTAAAAATTGTCCCTTCTCTTTGAAGATAGATTCAGTTTTAAAGAATTCTAAAAACTTCAGTGTTAGGGAGGTCTGTGAGTTTCACCCATGCGTGATTTTGCCTTCCAGGGGATATTTGGAAATGCCTGGAGATGTTCTTCGTTGTCAAGTCTGGTACACATGATCTATGTCTTCCTCCTTTTTTATTTCCTGTTGTTGTTGTTTATCACTGAGCCGGAACTGACCCATAGCTGACCTTCTCTGGTGGGTTTTCAGAGGCAGTTAATCACATGCGAAGAGATTGCCTATCTTCTCCCTTGGAGCAGCTGGGGGATTTGAATCACTTGCCTTCAGGATTGCAGCACAGCTTCTTGCCACTTGGCCACCAGATATTTATTTATAGGGAGGCTACTTCCGGGATCTAGTGAGTAAAAGCCAGGGATGCAGCTCAGCACAAGACAGACCCTACAACTCAGAATTTCCAGCCCCAAAGTGTTTATAGTAAGAAACTCTGGCATGGGTGAATGGGAAGCATTCTCATTTATACTCAAGAGTTAAGTAAGATTTTGAGATAATTTTTGATGCGTTCCCGCCTCACCACATGAGGAAGAGTTTGTCCTCAAGCTCTGCAAATGCTTCTTTGACCTCTTCTTTGTCAGATTGAGCGGCGTCTGGATACAGTGCGGTCAATGTGCCACCATTCCCACAAACGCCTGATGGGCTGCTTCCAGGGCCAGCATGGCACGGATGCTGAAAGGAGACATGTGAGTATTGGACCTGGTTCAGAGCCACAGCCCTGCATCTCTCTGGAAGCTATTTCATGCCTTTGATCATCTTGTTGATTCCCATTTGCCTGTAGATTTATGCCTCAGATTGCCATTGTGTTCCTGATAACCCGTCTGACTTTAGCATTATTTTTTTTTATGCTTAAAATATTGCTAGACTCAAAGCTCTCTGCTTCTCTTAAATTTTGTCCAGGTGTTTATAATGACTCCATAGTCCATTTGTCATTGATAAGACGATGGGCACATTGACTGGAATACTTTGATGGAGAAAGGCTGAAAAGTCAACCGACCATACACTTACTTAGAAAGTTGAAATAATTCAGTAGCTCAGTAATTGAAGAGTCTGGAGGCTGGGTAGACTTTGAAGGAAGACTCAGTCTAATATTTCAGTGATACAGGCAGAATCCTAGTTTCTACCCTTTTTGCTTCTCTTTTTTCAATGCTGCTCTGTCCTCACATGGATCTCCTTCATCCCTGTAAGTTGGCTACAGCAGCTTTGATGGGCTGCTGGCTCCTGCACTTGTGCACTTCTCCCAGGAGTTCCTTAATGGAATGAATGAGGCTCTGCCACGTCCCTAGCAGATAGAGATCTCTGACCTGAATTAAGTCACATTCCTCATTTTGAACATTTTCACTCTAGTTACCGTGGGTTGGAAGTCAGGTTGGGTGAGAAGACTGGTTTGTGCTGATCAGCCTAGACTAATCCGACCCACCACTAAAGCGTGAGATGCGGTCTCACCTTCAGCTCCCAGTCTTCACCAGTTTAGAGGATATCTCTGGGAAAGATCAGGATATAGTGACAGAGAGAAGATGGACTGCAGACGGTTAGACCACTGAATGTCTCCTTCAGGGTACATTCAGAATATTCAGATTTATGTAGGCTTAGTAAATTAGATAGTTCTGTGCTAGGTTTTACAAGTTCCTTGATCATGAGTATACACTGAGCCTTAAAAACCCATATAGCATTATTAAGATGATAGTTTCAGTGGTACACAGAGAAGCTATATAATTTTATAACCAAATATAGCAAAAGAAAGAACTGTTATGCATATAATCCACGTCTTTCTTCCATGAACAGGCATATTCCTCTCTTGCACAACTTAGAGTTCTGCAGTTGTCTATATCAGAAGAGTGAAGATTTACATACACTTATGGTGAAGAGATTGAGATTGCTAATAGTTTCAGTTTCCTTGGCTCCACAAAACAACAGTCTTGGTACCAATAGCCAGGAAATTAAAGATGAATTGCATTGGGAAAGTCTGCTGTCAGAGACCTCTCCAAAGTACTGAAGAGCAACAGTGTCAGTCTAGAGACTAACGTGCACCTGATCCAGGCCATGGTCTTTGCAATTACTTGTGTTAGGAAGCTGGACAATGACTAGGGATGATAGGAGAATTGATGCCTTTGAGCTGTGGTGCTGGAGAACAGTATTGAATATACCATGGACTGATAGGAGAACAAACAGATTCATCCTAGAGAGAGAGAGGGAAACCAGGCTGCGCCTTGGAAGCAAGGATCCTGAAGCTCTGTCTGACATACTTTGGACATGTTGCAAGGTGGGACCAGACCTTGGAAAAGGATGTCATGCTGGCAAGGGACAGTGCAAGAGAGGAAAGCCCTCAGATGAGATGGATTGATTCAGTGACTGAGGTAATGAGGGACAACAGGCTGGCACAGGAGTGAGCAGAGTTCAGGAATATTGTACATAGGGTCTCTATGATCACAAGCTACTCGACAGCACATAACAACAACATGCTACAGGTATGGGCCATTTCGAATTGGACAATCATATGAGCTACTATGCCAGGAGTGACAAAATGAAGAGAACTAGTGTCACATTCAGCAGCAAAAATAACATTTCAGGATCTATCATGATAAAAGAATAATATAAAAAAGTATATGAGGAAGATCAGTTATACAACTATTACTTAAATATGTTCATTAACCATTAAAACTAATGATGAAGAAATTGATAATTTCTGCCATTTTCTGAAAAGACGTTTCTCTTATAAAAGAGAAGAAGACCCTCAGTGAAATGGATTTACATAGTGACTACCACAGTGGGGCTTGAACAGATAATGTGAGAATGGCACAAGATAAGACACAGTTCAGATCTGTTGTTCAGTGAATTGCTGTGAGTCATAGTCAGCTCAACGGTGCCCAACAGAACCAACTTCTGCATCTGAAGTTGATCAACCACGCAATCAAGATCCATTAAAAACTGGTGATTGGAATGCAAAAGTTGAAAACAAAGAAGGGTTGATTGTGGGGGGAAATAAAGGGCTTGGTAACAGAAAGGAGACGAGAGATCAGATGATAGAATTTTGTACAATCAGTGATATATTCTTTGCAGGTGTCTTTTTATATTTTTTCCCCATGATATAAAGCCATATTTATTATTTTCTGGATTTGTTGGGTTTTGTTTTGATTTAAATAAAATGTTTCTTTTATACTGGTTTACTAACAAGTTTGTAGACATTATTTTACACACCGGATCTCTCTCCCATTTCCTTTACCCACCCCTTCCTCCAACCCTCAAATTGTGTGACCCTATGCTTAACCCTCCCCCCACCCATCCTCACTCCTCTGCTCTTCCCCCTACCCTTGGATTCTCATAAATGTTCTACAGTAATTGTCTTATATAGTATTTGTCCTTATGGGACTGAGTTAGTTCATGCAAGTGTCTTTAAAAAAACATAAATAGCAACTATACGTGTGACCCTCACCTGGTAGAATACACAGGAATCAGATTTTATACATCAGTAGAAAGAGATGTTGACAAGTTCGGTATCAGTAGTTAAAAAAAGGCCTGAGTCCAAATGTAGAAGAGATAGTCAATTCCTCCTTAATTCAAATCAACTAATTACAGTTGAATCAGAACCAACTCCTAGCTGATCCTGTGTGGAGTTTTTGGTGCTGTAAATACACAAAAGGAGATTGCCCACTGGAGAGGTCTGGCACTTGACTGGGTTATTAGCACTTCAGCTCCCAGCAAAACTACACCACTGTTTTTAGATGTTGTTTATTCAAATAAGACTCATAGCGACCCATGACCAGTAGATCTGAATCCTGCCGGATCCTGTGCCATCCTCACCAGCTCTGATACACCTGAGCCCATTGCTGCTGTCACCATGTCAGTCCATCTTGATGGAGATCTTCCTCTTTTGCCAACCCTTCACCCTCCCAAGCATGATATTCTTTTCCAAGGAATAGCCTCTCCTCGCATCATGTCTAAAATGTGAGAGACAAAGTGTTACCATCCTTGCCTCCAAGCAGCACTGTGGCTGCACCTTTTCCAAGACACCTAATCATTCTTTTGACAGGCCATGGGACATTCATTGCTCTTCTCCAACACCACAACTCAAAGGCCTCAATTATTCTGTCATCCTTATTCATTGTCCAGCTCTCAGATGCATAGTGAGTGATTGAAAAAGACTATGGTGAAGAGAAAATGTTATTGGACAATTGGGATCCAAGATGGCGGCGGAGGCAGAGACAGCATGGTGAGCTGCGGGAGCAGTGAACCACTTAAAGCAGGGCCATTATGGCCTTCCACAGACTTCGGCTTATTGATAATTGAACACTTAAACAGTTGATGACTGGCCCTCACTGAAGATCGAGGCACAACAACAGGAATTCAAGGATTCCCAAGGAGAAATGGGTGAGTCTCGTGGCTCCCAACCCCCTCCTGCAGAGCCCACGCGGCACTGCAGAGCTGCTGCAGCTCCATGAGGCTTCCACAGCTGGAATGAATGGATTCCCTCACCCAGGATGGATGCTGGGCACCCGTCCTCCTCAAGACTGGTACAGTGAAGCCACCACACTGCCGCAAGGTAGACTTCTTCTGGAGAGAATTCCTGGAGTCAGGATGGCGGCTGTGGGGGAAGCAGGCGCCTGCCGGCCGCCCGCACAAGAGGGGCCACGCACACACCGAGCGCCTGTGAGGCGGGGTGGGGGGGTGCACCCCCAAGGGCTGCCTGCACTGGGGGGTCCACGTGCCTTGCTGCCTGCCTGCGTAGGAGGTGGGGGATGGGATGCATTCCCGCCATCTGCAGGTTTGGGTTTCCTTGGACAGGCCAAAGAAGACGATTACCTATACAATGGATTGCTGAAAGTCACTGTGAGTCTGATGACCTTAA
>NW_006400111.1:1826898-1838465 GCF_000299155.1 Elephantulus edwardii | reverse complement strand
AATAAAAATTTTTTTAAAAAAACCTGAAAAAAAAAAAGGGGGAAAGACTATGGCCCAACTCAGATGCACCTTAAATCCTTTGTAATCTGATCCCATTTCCTTATCAGCTTCATGGTCTCCTGCTTCCCCTTTCCTTCTGCACTTCAGCCATAGTACACAACCCAGTCCAAAGGCAACCCACAGCACCCCTCTGCTGATGAGTCACTTCTGATTCCTGACACCACCATGTCTTACAAAGTCAAACTGCTCCACAGGGTAATAAAGAATGTAATCTTTATGAAAGCAGAGCACCAGGCTTTTATTGAATAACACCACTGAGTGAGCCAAACTTTCCCCCTATATGTAGGTTCAGAAAGCCCATCACTGGTGTGTCAGTTCTGACCACCAGGTTTAATCTTTGTAAGAAGAGAGTGCCTATCTTTCTCCCGCAGAGAGGCTGGTAGTTTTAAACTGCTAGCTTTTCTCTTGGGGAAACTATGGTGGGTTAGTGGTATAGAATTAGACTGCCAACACAATAGCATGGGGTTCGAATCCACCAGCTGCTCCAAGGCAGAAAGACGAGCACTCTCCTTCCGTGCAACTTAAGCCTCTGAAAACCTGCTGGAGGGTCAAGTATGGCTTGGTTCCAACTTGATGGTTCACAACAGCCGGCTTTTCGTTAGGAGCACAACCTATTCCAACTGCGCAGAAACCCAAATAGATACTGTTCTCTTTAGTATGAATTTGTCTGAGTGTCACATAGATTAATTTGAAACATACAAATAGCCCTGGTGGAACTGTGGTCAAGGCATTTGGCAGTTTAAACCTATTGGCCAAAAATAGGAAGCCATATGCTTCTGTAAAGATTTATCTCTTCAGAAATCCAATAGGCAGCTCTACTCTGTCCTCTAGGGCCACTCTGAATTAGAATTGATGTCATGGCAGGGGAATTGGGTTTTGTTTCGTCAACAAGTCTAGAGATATAAGAGGATTGAGATGTAGTCTCCACTTAAAGATTTTTCACAGCCTAGTGGATGAGATGCATACAAATGGATAGTTACAAAACATCACGAGGAGCAAAATATTAATCTGCCTTATGGAAGGACCAAGAATTGGTACCACACAGGATGGAGCGAAGTGACATTTCCTGGACGAGGCAATGAAAAGAGTGAAATAAGTGGCAGCAGGTGATTGGCTTATTCCAAGCAGAAGCTGCGAAGGAGACAGAGGTGCCTGGTTTTTATTTCTGAAACCTACAACCATAGCCTTTTTTTCCAGTGCCTGATGATTCCTAGGATTTCTACACTTTACACATAAGCATAGGGATCACCATGGAAATGATATAAGAATTAGGCTTTTGTACAAGAAGCCATATAATAATATAGAGGAAACCATAGCAGCCTTTTGAAAGAGGACCATTCCAGTGAGAAGGGAAGGGGAGGGAAGAAATTTTGCGATGATGAATGAATATTTTTTTTAAAAAAGAAAATGAACTGAGGGAGGTCATGGAGGAAAATAGGCAGCAGTGAATGAATGAAAATCCATCTTTTCTGTAAAAATTTGTTAAAATCACAATAAAAAAAAGAAAGGGGGTAGGTGGGAAGAAGAACATTCCTGATCAAAGATTCTGCGTGTGTGAAGAGAGAATTGGAGGAGATAGAGATGGGGAGGATGACCTTCCTAGTTCAAACCTGTGACGCACCAGAGCTAATATTGTAGGTCATAGTTGACCTCGAATGACTTTTTTTTGATGCAGCTGGCTATTGCATGCATTTTACAGATTCAGACTGTGAAGTTTTTGAAACGAATCCTTGCTAATTGAAAAGCTGTTCACCCTAGGAAGTCTGAAGACCTCTCTATGGAAGTGTTTAACGTTGGGGAACAAAATCTTCATTAATGAGTTCATCTGTCAAGTGGGATTTTCTTATTCATTTCTATCAGGAAGTAGAGTTGGTGTGCTTGGGAGCCAGGGCATCGAGACCAAGGGCTACTTCCAGCTGGGAGCTTGAGTATTTGCCAAAATAGACTTCTTATTTGGTGACTCTTGGAATCCCAGAGTTGGCATCCTTAAAGCCCTTCCCCCTTAAATCCTTCAGAAAAGGCAGCATATCTGAAACGTGAGTGATTTTTTTTCTAATAGGATTCAGGCACTCTACCTGTTTTCCCTTGTCTAGATGTGTGGAAGCTAGAGTTATAGTCAGATGGAGCCCAATATTTATTTGAAAATAATTTGGGAGGAGGGTATGAGATGCACTGGGAAAATCTGCAATTAGGAACCTCTCCACATAATTGAGGAGTAATGATGTCAGTTTGAGGACTAAGGTGCATCTGATTTAGGCCATGGTCTTTCCGATGACTTGCCGTGTATCTGAGAGCTGGACAGTGAATAAAGATGACAGAAAAAGAATTGATGCCTTTGAGCTGCAGTGTTGCAGAAGAGCACTGAACATCCCATGCATGGCCAAGAGAATATGTCTTGGAGAGAATGCAGCCAGAGTGTCCTTTGGAGACAAGAATGATGAGTCTTCGCCTCATATACTTAGGGCATGTTGCTAGGAGGGATTGTTCCTTAGAGAAGGACATGATCCTGTGAAAGGTGGAGGGTTGCCACAAGAGGAAGACCATCAGCTATGTGTATTGATACGGTGACTGCTGCAATGGGCTCTTGTGTGTCAGGAAGTGGGAGGATGGTGCAGAATAGAACAGGGTTCAGATCGTTCGTTCATAGGCTCTCTATGAGTTGTACTCGACAACACCTAACAACAACAGGTTTTAAATTTCAGCATGCTGTTTTGAGTAGGGTATATATTAAAAATATTCTTCAAAATTCAGGACATACAAAAGAATATAAAGTCTATTCTATTCTATCCTTTGTCTATATGCACCCAAAGGCCGCTAGAGTTAGTTTCTGTAACACTTTCCAGAGATGTTCTTTTCTCTTTTTTTGTGAATATAGGGTTATTTAGAGAAGTAACAGGTTGGAAAGTATCAAGATACAATTCTTCAGCTTCTTGGGTGTGCTCTCGGGCCCTCTGACCTTCAGCATTATAGTCTCGGCCAGTGTTATGAAACTTGTTTTGGGATATTTTTTGTTGTTACATTTTCTTCCCACCCCCTCCACCTCCCCCAGCCCACCCCTCAATGCACCCCTTGTTCCACATTGTTGTCATACATATACTACCTTGTCATGTGTTCTTACCCTCATCTGTTCTACTGTAGTTTTCATCCGTTCTTTTTCCACTCTCTCCCCAACACCCTTCCCCATTTTATAACAGTAGTGTCATGCAGTATTTGTCCTTTCGTGACTGAGACATTTCACTCAGCATAATGACCTCCAGCCTCCCCTGTGTTGTGTAATGTTTACTAATTCATTGTTTTTCTGTGCTGTGTAATGTTCTGTGTGTCAATGTATCATAGTTTTTCTACTCTTTCTTCCATCTCTTTGCTGTTGTGAATAATGCAGCAGTAAACATGGGTGTGCATGGGTGTTTGAGTCATGACTCTGGTTTCTTTAGGGTATATTCCCAGTAGTGGAATTCCTGGGTCAAATAGGATTTCAGTTTCCAGCTTTTTTTGAGAAAGCTCCAGATTGCCTTCCATAGTGGCTGTACCATTTTACATTCCCACCAGCAGTGAATAAGAGTTCTGATCTCTCCACAGCGTCATCCCCTTTTGTTGTTTGCTGTCCTATTGAACTTTGCTGTTGTTGCTGGAGTGAGATGATACTTCATTGTTGTTTTGATTTTCATTTCTCTGATAGCTAGAGGTTTTGAACATTTCTTCATGTGTTTCTTTGCCTTTGGTAGAGTGACTGTTCATATCCTGTGCCCGTTTTGTGATTGACTTGTTTCCCATTTTCTTGTTGAGATGCTGGCGTATTTATAAATTTTAGATATAAGTCCTTTATCAGATAAGTCATTGCCAAATATTTTTTCCAGTTGTGGGCTTCCTTTTTACCCTGTTGGACAAGTTTTTTGATGTGCATAGTGATTTGATTTTTAGAAGGACCAATTTGTGTATTTTATTCTCTTCTGGTTGTAAGTTACAAAACTCTTCTAGTCCTTCCAGTTGTGACATTTCCCCCCAGCTGGCCGCAGTGAAGGCCCTGGCCTTACTCCATGGGGCACCAGTTCCAGTTTAGCTCTATGTCATGTCAGTCCCTGGTTCTCGGCCACCAGCTCCTCCTCCATTAATGGTATCACTGCTGTAGGTACTGTGGATCCTCCTCCCTCTCAGAGCATCTGGTGCAGGAAATCTCGAGCTCAAAAGGATTCAGCACAATGTCTGTTTTTGGCTTCTGAACCTGTTCCATTTAAGCCTGGTGTCCTGGCAAAACTGACCAATCTGCTCCTCAGTAATTTTTGACACTTTATTTGCCTGTTTCCACCCAATTGGCACAATTTAACTTTGTTCACGTTGTTTATTAGTCCTCCTCAGCCTTGTGATGAAAATAAAAAACAACAGCTAGAAAAGTCACGCTGAATAATTCACTAGAGAGTGGAGGTTACTTCCAGGCTGTTGAAGGCTTACCTATATGAAGGATTAACTTCCTCTTACAAACTACACTTACATGTAAGGCACCTGTGTCATGCCTTTCTCTCTCCCATCTTAGATCGCCAATTTCTACCTTGCCTGTCCCTATCAACCTAGTACTCCACAGAGACAAGCATGTGCTTTTCTCTGAAGACTTTTCTCTTCTGGGTGGAAGTTTGAATATCTGCATCTGTAAACAGAGCAGAGCTATCAGATCACAACGAGATACACTAGCTCACAGTGTCCTTCATCTGGTCAGGTTGTTATCGATCCTTCCCCAGCCATCTGAGGCTAGGTCAAGTGGGCACCAGCTGCAAACTCAGGGGTTGACACATCTTCCTGCATTTCAGACGAAATAGACCCTTTACTGCCCCCGTGGCCTAGTGGTAAGAGTCTGCACTGCAATCCCAAAGGCACACAGTTTGAATCTACAAGCTGCTCCACAGGAGAAGGATGAGCAGTCTCCTCCCATGCCATGTTGCTGCCTCTTGAAAACCCACTGGAAGGTCAGCTGTGAGTTGGTTCTGACTTTACAGAACACAACAACAAGAAGTCTCTTCACTGAGAACTCTGCTGAAACCTGTCCACCATGTTTGACTTACTGGTTTTTGAAGCACTGGTGGCATAACTTTCAGCATCACAGCGACCCACAAGTTACCCTAGCAAAGCCAACTACAGCATTGGTAAAAACAAACAATAAACAAGCAAGCATATGTGTAAGTAAGCTATAAAATAAGTAGCGACATAATAAATCACTCCCCCAGCATAACGAATTGACAAATAAATGTTACACCATACAAATAATGATGCTTGCAGATATCACAGCACAGAACAGTCCTCTCGGGCCCTGCCTAGTGCCCAGAGGGAGGCTTCTCTGAACCCTGTAGCAAGCTCTAGGGACCAGGCCCCACTGCTCTCCTCCTCTGGGACCTTCCCTATTCAAGCCATGCATGATCTTTTCAATCCTCTACTAATGCATCTGTGAGCTGGATAATGAGCAAGGATGACAGAAGAATTAATGCCTTTGAACAGTGGTTTTGGAGAATACTGCGTATCCAGTGGACTGCCAATTGAACAGCTGTGTCTTGGAGAAAGTGCAGCCAGAGTGCTCGTTAGAGGCAAGGATGGTGAAGCTTACATACTTGGAACATGTTGTTAGTAGGGTTCGTTCCTTGGAAAGGTGGTAGGTCAGCGAAAGGATCACTCAGTGGCATGGATTGATTGCCATAGCGACTGCAGCAATGGGCTCAAGGATGTCAGAGATGAGGAGGACGGCATAAGACAGGACAGGGTTCAGATCTGTTGTTCATAGCGTCCCTATGAGTCGAGTCCAAACTTGACTGATAGGGACTAAGAGGCCCCTAACAACTGACAGGCATTTAACAAGATGCCTGACAGCAGTCCCGTCACTCTCAGCCTTAGCCACTCACATGGACTCATTCAACAAGTCAGGAGTCCTCCCAACACCTTACTCCTCAGGCCAGCAATTTTTCTTCACTCATGAACCTGTTTGCTGTGTTTCTCCACTTCCATATATTGGGTGGACCCAGATGTTCACCAGATGATACCAGGCTGTCTACTGACCAGCTTTCTATGACTCCAGTCTTTTAAGAGAGCTCTTAATAGACAGTGACTTTACCTATCTCAACATACCCAAAGAGAAAGCATTTGTGCCAATTTTAAAGGCAATTGGGTTTTTTTTCCCTCTCTCTTCCCCTATCCCTTGCTCCCCCTCCCTCCTCTTCCCTCCTCCTTCTCCCTTCCCTTTTCCCCCTTTTCCTCACTATTTCACCCTCTTCCCTCCCCTCCTCCTCTCTCTCCCCCCTTCCCCCTCCCCATCCTCTCTCTCCCTCTCCTTTCTCCCCCTTTCTCTCCCCCATCCCCTCTTCTTCCCCTTTCTTTCTGCCCCTTCTTACCCGCTGCTGGTATTTCCTTCAGTGTCAAGTCTTTTCTCCACTGTAGTCCTACAGGTCATTCAAATGCACATGTCCTAACTCAGAGGTACTAGGTAGGACTAAGGTTTTTCCAGCCTAAACCTCTGTACTCTCTACAAAGGTCTGCTCCTTCCTATAAACCTGCATTTCCCTAGGGGAGATCCTCCCCTTGCCTTTTTAGCATACCCAGTCTGGTTTAGGGGAGCTCTGGTGATGAAGCCCTTTAAGGACGTGTGCTATAATCCAAAGGTGACACCACTCTGGAGGTTTGAATCCTCCAGCACCTCCTTGGGAGTTTTGGTCAATTTCCTTCTATGCAATTTTGTTACTGTTATGTGTTTTTGAGTTGCCTGCTACTCATAGCAACCCTATGCACAATAGCTCTGAACTCTGCTCTGTCCTGAGCCATTCTCATTGTCTCTGTCACACCTCCCCAGTTACTGTGTCATTTCATCTCATCTAGTATCTTTCTCTTCTGCTCTGACCCTCCACCCTTCCAAGCATGATGTCCTTCTCCGGTGACTGGTCCCTCCTGGCAACATGCCCAAAGTATATGAGACAGAATTGCAAAATCTTTGCCTCCAAGGACCAACTTGATTTCACCCTCTCCAGGACAGACTTGTTTGTTCTCTTGACTGTCCATGGTATAGTCAGTAATCTTCTCCAGCACCACAACTCAGAGGCATCATTTCTTACTCTATATTGTCCAGTTCTTCGATGCACAGCAAGTAATTGTGAAGACCATGGCCTGGATCAGGCACACCTTAATCACTAGATTGACATCATTGCTCTTCATTCTGGTGAATGTTCCTGACAACAGATTTTCCTATTGCAATTCATCTTTTGACTGTGTGACTTAGAGCCTTCCAAAAACCTCCTGGAAGGTCAGTTATGAGTCATTCATTCCTAACTTGACAACAATGAGTTGAGTTGAGTTGGATCAAGTATGGTCAAAAGCAGACCTACTTATATGCTTTCTGTAATCTTCAACACCCAGTATTTATATCTCATACATTCTGCATCATCATATAGTTGTTATTGTAAGGTGCCGGTGAGTTGAGTGCCATTGACTAAATACAGTCAACACCCTTGGTACTAGCAATCAGGAAATCAGGAGACATATTGCACTGGAAAAGTCTTCAATTAGAGGCTTCTCCAAATTGTTGAGGAGTAATGAGGTCTATTTGAAGACTAAGGTGCATCTGATTCAGGTGATGGTCTTTCCAGTCACTTGCTGTGCATCTGAGAGCTGGACAGTGAATAAGGATGACAGAAGAATAGATGCCTTTAAACTGTGGAATTGGAGAAGAGTACTGAATATCCCATGGACTGCCAAAAGAACAAACAAATATGCCTTGCACAGAGTGCAGCAAGAATGCTCATTGGATGCAAAAATGATAAAGCTTCACATCACATACTTTGGACACATTACTAGGAGGGCCTATTCCTTGGAGAAGGGCATGATACTCAGAAAGGCAGAGAGTTAGTGAAGGAGAGGAAGACCTTTAACCAGATGGATTGATATAATGACTGCCACAGTGGGCTCTAGTGTGTCGGGAAGCATGAGGATGGCACAGATTAGGGCTGGATTTATATCTGTTGTTCATAGGGTCACTCTAGGTTGTACTCGACTCAACGGCACCTAACAACAATAACAACAACAATTGAGTCTAATAAAACTCATAGCAACCCTATGAAGAGCCAACCTGAACCGTGCCTTGTCCTATGCCATCCTTATAATCTCTGACACACTAGAAACCATTACTGAAGTCACCGTGTCAGTGCATTTCCTTGGGGGTCTTCTCCTCAAAACTTTAAATTTCCATCAGGTTCATTCAGATAAGCACATAAGCTTTAACATAGAACTCTTTTAAAAACCTTCCCATTTCATCTTCACATCTCCACCTTAAACTCCCGTTCATGTGCCATATGACCTTGGCCTCTGGCTTTTATACTGAGTTATTTCATTCAAAAGTCATTCTTTGCTGTCTAGTTAGAACTGACTCATAGCTGAACCTCCAGGGGGTTTCGGAAGCTGTAAATCACCTAGGAGGAGATGACCCATCTTTCTCCTGCAGAGCAGCTGGTAGGTTTGAACCACCAGAGAGATGTAGCCTTTGGGTTAGCACTTCAACTCCCTGTGAGCTCCACGACCAGAATGTAAAATTGTAGTTAGTTCCTGTTGTTATTGTCCTCAGTTATTGTCGTGTATCTTGGAGTTGGAACCGACCCATAGCTGACCCTTCAGCAGTTTTTCCAAGGCAGTAAATTGCATGGGAGATTACCCATCCTTCTCCCACAGAACAGTTGATGGATTTGAACTGATTGTGTTTGGGATTGCAGTGGACCTTCTTAACCACTAGGCCACCCAGTGCCCCCTTACTCTAGAAGCAGCATGTCTTCCCTCAGTTGCAGCAATAAAAGCAAGCATCTAAACTGTGCGTTCCACACTTTTAACTTCTTATTCTTACAAAATCTTATTCTTCAGGGAGCTCTGGTGGCCTAGTGGCAAAAAGCTGCACTGCAATCCCAGAGATACGCGGTTCAAATCCACCAGATGCTTTGCTGGAGAAGGAGGGACAATCTCCTCCTGTACCAGTCAGATCTGATTTGACGGTACACACACACAAAATAATAAAATAAACAAACAACAACAACAAAACACCCCAAAATCTTATTCTTCCATGAGTCTGGAGCCAATGTAACAGACATGACTTTGGACACCAACCAGGGCTCTTGCAGCGGTAGTACTGGGTCCACTAGCCCAAAGCAGTGGCCTCACAGACCTTACAGATAATACCCATGATTATAGAGTTTATTAAGGAAGTTAACAGGTTGCAATTCAGGCAGCAAGCAGGATAGCTTCTCAGATATGCTTGCATGCTCTCTGACTTTCAGCTTTATGTCTTTGGGCTAATGTTACAAAGCTCTTTTAGTCCTGCCAGTGATGGTGTAAGCCTGGGTGAGTGTGCTCCGCTCTGGGTCCAGCAGGCAGCAGGTCTAGTTCAGCTCTGTCTCATGTTGATCTCTGTTTCTTTGCCATCGCTGCTGCTTCTGTTCCTGCCGTTGCTCTCAGGCCATCCTGCACAGTTTTCACTGGCCCAAAAGGACTCACTGCATTATCTTCTTCCTTGTTGCTAGTGGGATATTCTATATAATGCATAATTTAGTTGACGGTACACTTTGGAGATGGACATTGTAGGTAATGGGCTAGTTACTCACAGCAGAATAATGATAGAATAATGGTAGCAAGGTTAAAACCTGGTTCTCTGACCTGAATGCCCTTTCTCTTGGGAAGATGAAATTACATAGGGTGCTCTAGACTCCAAAGCCCTTTTTGTTAGCAGATTATGTGGTGTAACAAACTCACTTGTTTAGGGTTTGGTTTATTACTTTCCAGGCCTCTTCTACTGATCCAAGTTAAACGTCAGCCAGTGAGAAAAAAAGACACTGATCTGGAGGTCTGGCTCTTCTGCCTTCTTACCAAGTGCCTGACCCGTCTCTTTAGCCTCGTTGAGATTCGGTTGCCTTGACGGCACAATCAGAGTCTTAGATCTAGGTGATTCGCATTGTTATTTTCAACAGCAAAGGACATGTCTGAGAAGAATAAGTAGCTTTGTGCCTAAAACTTTTATAACGTTAGCTCAGTCTTTAAGGATATTTGTAGCCAATGGCACAGGACAGGACAGGCTTCATAGGGAACACTATGAGTCATACTTGAGTTGATGTCACCTAATAATAAGAGCCAATTTAAGAATGACTAGATTCTAGTAAAAAGTTTTTAAATAGAACACTTTATTGTATTTATTTGTCCTGATAATCCTAGTCCCTTGACTAATTAGTAGGGGCTCTCCTGGAGCAGTCTGTAGTATGTTGCTCTGCTAATTGAAAAGTTGCTGGAATAGAATTGAGAATACAGAAATCAGGTCATCTACCTGTGGTCAACTGATTTATGACAAGGAGATGAAATCAGTTAAGTGGGGAAACTAAACCCTCTTTAACAAATGGTGTTGGCAAAATTGGAAGACTGTCTGCAGAAACCTCAAGCAAGACTCACACCTCACACCATACACATAAACCAACTCAGAGTGGAGCAAGGGTCTTGGAGTAAAACCGAGGATTATAAACTGCATCAGAGAAAAGCTTGGAAGAACTCTAGTAGTCCTAGTCCACAACATAAACAGTCTTCCAAGCATCCTGAAAAACCAACAACCAGGAGAGAATAAAATAGATGAATGGGACCTTCTAAGACTCAAATCCCTATGTATATCAAAAATTTCTCCAATAGGGTAAAAAGGAAACCCACAGCCTGGGGGGGGAAAATACTTGGTATTGATGTGTCTGATAAGGGACTTATATCTAGAATTTATAGAGTACTCTAGCACTTCAGCAAGATAAGAGTAAACATCCCAATTGCAAAATGGGCATGGGATATGAGAAGACACTTCACCAAAGAAGACATTCAGATGGTGAACAAACACATGAAGGGGAGAAATACAAATCAAAACAACTATGAGATATCATCTCACCCCAGTAATAATGGCAAAATTCAACCGAGCAGCAAATAGCAAATGTTGGTGAGGTTGTGGAGAAAATGGAACCCTTATTCACTGTTGGTGGGAGTGTAAAATGGTTGCAAGCACTCTTCAAGGCAGTATGGCACTTTCTCAAAAAGTTGGAAATAGAAATACTGTTTGACTCAGCAATTGTACTACTGGGAATATACCCTAAAGAAACCAGAACTGCCACCCAGACAGATATATCCACAGCCATTTATTGCTGCATTGTTTACAATAGCAAAGAGATGGAAGCAACCCAAATGCCCATCAACACATGAATGGATAGAGAAGCTATGGTATATTCACACAGTGGAATACTATGAGCATTGAAAAACAAGGAACTTGTAAAATATTATACAAAATGGGTAACCCTGGAGAGCATTATTCTTAGTGAAATATATCAGTCACAAAAGGACAAATACTGCATGATGCCACTGGTATAGAACAGGACTGACATTGGGAGTTGGGGGAAACTAAGAAAAGAGTGGGTATATAACAAACACTGTATTAGAACAGATAAGGAAAGAATTTTTTTAAAGGACTATGTGATTAGACATTATTT
>NW_006400111.1:1817311-1826772 GCF_000299155.1 Elephantulus edwardii | reverse complement strand
AACTGTGAATGAATGGAAATCTGCTTTTTGTAAACTTTTGTTAAAATCACAATAAAAAATTGTATAAAAGAGAGAAGTTGCACCTTTTTGATGGTTTGAATCCATCAGTAGCTTGTAAGGCAAAGTCTCCTCCTGTGAGATTTACAGCCTCTGAAAACCTGGTGGAGGGTTAGTTATTAATTAGTTCCAACTCAATGGCAATGAACTGAGAGTATGAGTTGATTAAATAATATTACTACTGATAAATCCACCAGAAGCTCTGAAGGAGAAAGGTGGGCAGTCTTCCGTGTAATTGATCACTGCCTCTGAAAACCCACTAAGGTTCAGCTATTAATTGATTCTGACTTGACAATATACAGTAACATCACTAGTGATTCTAGCAATTGTCATTTATTGTTTATTGCATGTTCTAAGTAATTGAAAATGAACGCATCTTAAAACATGAAAACGGTTACCATACTTTGGGCATGTCCTAGGAGAGGTTACTCCTTGGAGAGGGATATCATGCTTGGAAAGGTAGAAGAACAGTGAAGAAGAGAAAGATCCTTAACCAGATGGGTTGACACAGTGGCAGCAGCAGTGGGTTTGAGTGTGTCTGATTGTGAAGATGGCACAGGATAGGACAAGATTCAGAGCTGTTGTTCATAGGGTTACTATGAGTCATATTCAAATCAATGTCAGGTAGCAACAACAATAATATTACATGCATAAGGAAACTGAAACACAAAGGAACAGTCACATAGCTGGGTAATTTCACTGTTGTTGTTGTTATGTGCCGTCGAGTCATTTTCAACTCATAGCGACCCTATGCACAACAGCCCTAAACCCTGCTCTATCCTGCGCCAACCGCACTGCCTCTGACACACCCATCCCGCTTACCCCATTCACTGAATCAATCCATCTCATAGAGGGTCTTCCCCTCCTGCGCTGTCCCTCCACCCTCCCAAGCATGATGTCCCTCTCCAAGGACCCGTCCCTCCTTGCAACGTGTCCAAAGTATGTCAGACGAAGCCCCAGAATCCTTGCCTCCAAGGAGTAGCTTGGTCTAATCCTCTCCAGGATGAATCTGTTTGTTTTCCTGGCAGTCCATGGTACATTGAGTACTCTTCTCCAGCACCACAGCTCAAAAGCATCCACTCTCCTTCTCCAACTCTCTGATGCATAACAAGCGATTGCAAAGACCATGGCCTGTATCAGGCGCACCTTAGTCTCCAGAGAGACACCGTTGTTCCTGAGTACTTTAGAGAGGTCCCTAACAGCAGACTTTCCCATCGCGATACGCTTTTTGATTTCCTGACTGCTGGTAATTTCACTAGAGAGGAAAATCTGAGTGATGGATGCTCTGAAGTAGAAAATGGGAAATGAGTGTCGTAATAATGACGAAAACTTACTGTTTTATGCCTTCCAGAAAAAACTCCCTCTGACAGCTCTCGCTCAGAATATGCAGGAAGCATCAACTCAGCTGGAAGATTCTCTCTTGGGGTAAGAGTTGGCTTCTTTCCCGGGAGCCTAATGCCATCAGTGGGGTGGGCTGGGTGTATCTACTTTAACTCTGGAGGAAGCCGACCAGACTTAGTGACAAACATAAACCAAAATAACCAAATCTGTTGCTTTTGTGGCTACTCTGACCCCTGGCAACCCCATGTGTGTTACAATAGAATTGTGCTCTGTAAGGTTTTCCAGGGCACCCATTTTTCTCAGGTACTTGTAAAGGTGGGCTCAGACCTCCAACCTTCTGCTTGCTATCCAAGCATATTTATCATTTGTACCACCCAGGGACATCACTAACAGATGCCAAAACAAAACAAAAAACTCCACCAGAACCAACATATCATGAGCTTTACATGTGATGTGAAATATCTTCAGGATAATTTTGAAAGCCTTTGATTTTTACCTAACTTGGAACCTCATCTTTGAGTAACACATGGCCCCACTCTTTTCACTCTCCCCCCCTTAACATATATACACAAGACCTGAAAGTCTTTCCTTTTAAATCTCACATCTGTGGACTTAATGTGATAGTTATTTTAAAGCCTTTATTGCTGCAATCTTTGCTGTCTTCCTCTCATGTAGCAGCGAGAGTAGTTCATTGTTGGGACTCAAGTACCTGATTTCATGAATACTCACTATGGTGCCTTCTTCCTAAAGGAAAATGCTGGAGACGTGCGGGGACGCTGAGAATCAGCTAGCTCTAGAGCTCTCTCAGCATGAAGTCTTTGTTGAGAAAGAGATTGTGGACCCTCTTTATAGCATAGCTGAGGTGGGTACTTTGCTGTGGGGCATGGAAGAAGCAAGACCAGCGTGGCCCGAGTGACAAATGCTTCACCTGTGTCTGTCATGTTGACTGTCATTGGCTCTCGTGTACACTTGTTTTTGTAAATACAACAAGTAAATTAGGGGGTGGAGTACTGTACCTAAGAGGAGAAATTTGTAAATAAATATTGCTAAAATGTTAAGCTAAAGACCCTGAAACACACATATCCCATTTTGGAATGTGCTTCTTTCTAGGTGGAGATTCCCAACATCCAGAAACAGAGGAAACAGCTTGCTAAATTGGTGTTGGATTGGGATTCAGTCAGAGCCAGGTAAACTCTGAAAATGTGCTGTTGGGTCATGTGCCCAGCAGCCAGTTGCCATCCCAGTGTAGATAAGAGACCAATGAGTGGACAAAAAGGGAAAAACCTCACCAAACCAGAAATGAACTCATAATTGTAGAGTTGGAATGAATTCGTAACTGACCCTCTGTTGAGTTTCTGAGACCATTAGCTGGGGGGTGGAGGGGTGCTGCGTGCTCCCCTTTCTCCCTGGGGGCTGCCGCTGGATTCCAGCCACCCGAGAGGTGTGGCCCCTGGCTTAGCAGTGCAGCTTTTGCTCCCTTCAGACTGCATCACTGTTACAGCCCTGGGTCACTCCGTCTCATTGAACATCTTCCTCTTTTTTTTTTTTTCTGAACCCCACTTCATCTCACCTCCACTTTACCTAGCATGCCCAGGACTGGCTTCTCTTGATAACATGTCCAAACTTTGTGAAGTGAAGTCTTATTGGGTCATCATTATCATCTTTCCTTCTGTGGAGCAGTCTGGCTGGACTCCTTCCAAAGCAAATTTGTGTGTTCTTCTGGCACTTCATGATACATATACAGTATCGTTGACCAATACTGTAATTCACATGCATCGGCTCTTCAGTCTTCACTCATTGTCCAGCTTTCACTTTTGTATAAGATATTTGAAAGTAAATGTAATGGTCCTGCATTGCATTTCACATGCATATGCAGTGATTATTGTTGTTGTTAAGTGAAGTCAAGTCGTAGATGACTCACAGCGACCTTGTGAACGATAGATCTGAACACTTGTATAACTTTCATTGTTTCTCCAAGTTCATAGAGTTTCTGGAAGAAACTATGAAGTGATTAGAACATAAATATAAAGATCCATATTATTGCTGCATGCTTAACATTGAGCTTTGTATGTTGTGTGTTTGCTCATGTCTGATTGCCCTCAAATCCTCCCTCTTCTTTTGCTCATTGATGTCTTTTGACAAATTCCATTTGAGTGTTTACTGTGTATCGGGCTCTATGGGACACTAACTGCAGAAACTCCTCAGTAAGAGTTAAAGAGGGAGCAGGAGTTATGAAGGTAAAATCTCCCTTGAGAGGAGACTGTGCCCTTATTGTACAGATAATGGAGGGACTTCTATTTTTTTTTCTGTATTATTACTTCATGCCAGTGTAGATAAAAGGACTCTGAATACTAGCATCTACCCTCCACATCAGGGTGGACACTGACACAACCAGTTACTGGAGGCTACCCTCAGGCACATTGTTGCACAAGATAAGGAAGCCTGGTGTAGCAATTAATTATTTGAACTTGAAATGAATGACTTAACAAGGCAGTGAACGTTCCCTCACTGGAGTTGGTTGAGTGATGCAGATAGATGTTTATCTGCTTGGAATATTATACCTCCAGTATACCTGTCCTGTAGGAATTTTCAACCTTTGCTTCTTCATCCTTTGTCCATGATCTTGTTCACTTATTCACAATGAGTGTTTGAGAAACCAAAACAACTGAATATTTTCCTTCTTATTTTTACTTATTACCATGGCTTTTCTCTGGAGGAAAGTGCTGTTGCTAAGTTAACTCGACTCACATTGACTCTGTGAACAACAAAAAACCCTTGCCCTGTCCTATCCTGTCCTCCTAATCTCTGCCGTGCTCAAGCCCATTGCTGCCGTTCATCTAATTGAAAATCTTCCTCTCTTCTGCTGACCCGTTTGCCAGCGTGATGTCTTTTTTCAAGGACTGGTCCTTTCTGACAGCAAGCCCAAAAGTATGTGATGCAGAGTTTCACCAACCTTACTTACCTCTGATTGCATTTCCTCCAGGACAGATTTGTGCATTCATTTGGCCGTCAGTGACCCATTCAGCACTCTTCACCATCACCACAGATCAAAGGCATCAATTCTTTGGTCTTCCTCATTCATTGAAGGTTATTTTTAAAAGGGCAATGCAGCACTCTAGGACCCTCAACAAGTTGCAGCTTGGGTTTTCGTGTTGCATCTTCAGGATAGCTGTGTTTAAAGTCAAACTGTAAGAACTTTATACAACAGCAGACACATACATATTCAAATAGAAGGCCAAAATACACTTGAAAACCACATGAAAGTTTTGTGATTGTCCCATTTTTCTTGTAGTATGATTTTTTTGTCTTTTGCCTTACAACTTAAACAATAAAATAACTTACTACATTAACAACAACAATGAATAATAACTACACAAAAAGAATATAAATATTCTACAATGTGTTTCAGATTTGCTGTAGATATTGCATTCTTTTGTGTTTTTTTTTCCTTGTTGTGTACCTTCTAATTAGATCAAACTGGCACAGGAGGAGATTGCTTCTCCTTCGCCAGTGGAGCATCTGGTGGATTCAAAACGTGTACCTTCAGAATTGCAGCATGGCTTCTTTCCTCTAGGCCACCAGAGCTCCCTAGATAATACATTCTTCATAGTGATTTCATTGTTGCTGACTCTGTAACTCCTTATTAAGGCTTTTATCTGCTGAAAGTGACCACAGAATAGGATAATAGTCAAGGGTAACATCAGGAGCTCTTAGGAGCAGAAATGGATTCCTGGTAGCACAGGAACACTCCAGCCCAAGCAGAAGAGTTGGCAAGAGCTCCATGAGTATGCACTAAGAAAAATGGATCCAAGGATTGGTGTACATGAGTGGAATTCATTTCAGGTTAGCTATGGCAAGTGTGTGATCAAGTGAGACAACCAGTAACCACATGCTAAGTGCCCTGCATGATGAGAAGCTAATGTCAGTTTGTGTCTCTTCCATTCCAAAATGTATATGTAAAGAGAGCTGAATGTAGGTACTCATAGCCATTCCAGGTAGACTTAGTCTGGAGCATGGAATCCCTAGATCCTTCAGTTTTACAGCTTGTTCTCAGATTGTGGCTACTCCCTTACTTTGCAGGTGGAACCAAGCTCACAAATCTTCAGGAACCAACTTTCAGGGGCTTCCATCAAAAATAGATACCCTGAAGGAAGAGATGGATGAAGCTGGAAATAAAGTAGAACAGTGCAAGGTAGGAGAATTCCCTAACTATATACGTGTATCCGCTTTTCCCTTTTTTTTAAAATGGTGAATGAAAGCTTCAATACTAAAATATTACTGGTTTCCATGAATTCCTATCATAGGACTTTGATAAGTTTGTTTTAGATTCTGGTAATAGTAGTGTCTAACTTCAGGGAAGATAATGTCAGACAAGATCAGCCCAAGACTGATCCTTATGAGATAGAGGTCCACTCTGCAATGTTTGAGTTTTGGGTTTTCTTCCCTACCAAGCCTGACATCAGTTGTCCCCTTCCACAGCACTCTCTGCTTTTCTACTGGGCTTAGTAATTCATTGCAAGGGCCACACAGAGCTCACAGACCATCCTTACAGTTAAGTGGTTTTCTAAGGAAGCATTAAGGTACCAGTTGGGGTGAGGATCAATGTGCTGCACCTCGGGGTCAGAAAGGACCTTGGAAAAGTCTTCAAGGTTGTCCTGAAGAGAAGAATACATCCCTCCCTTTTGTGGTGCAGTCCAACTCTCTCAGTTCCTCTTGGCTATTTAAGCAGACAGACCCCTCTCTCTCTGCCATACTCTCTCTCCTACTCAGCTGACTTCCTCGCTGCCCCCTGACGAAGGGCTTCCCTTGGCTTTGTTCTCTCTGTCTCCACCAACTCTGCTACGCTACCCTCTGGGCTTGTCACTACCAGCTGTCCACAGGCTTGATGCTTTCTTGGTGTTAACAGCCCTTAATGTATATTACAGCTCTTTTAGGAAGTTTCTTGCCTCTTTTCTTTCTATATCTTCTTTAGTCTATTTGCTCTTTTTTCTTCACTGCTTCACAGAAAACTCTGTGCATTTGGCTAACTATATCATACAAATTTCTCATCAATTTCAAAGCATAGCGTTTCCCAGTGCAACCACAAGCTAACCAGTTGCCTCTTAGTACACTCATTTGCATAATCCTTAGTCACTTCACCTACCCAGGAATCAGATTGATTATATTTGTGTCAAGAATCAGTAGAGAAGCTCAGTACAGTAAGTCCATGAAAATGAAAATACAACCTGCGTCTATTCCAACTGAATTAAAAGCCATCTCAAGAAAATATCTGATGCCATGGACATTATTATCCAAAGACTAGATCAGTTTATAAAATCAAGGACACTGTCCTTGAAGAAAGCAAAAGATTTAAGACAGAAAAGAGCAAAATGGATGTCAAAGGAGACTGAAACTTTTGCTTGAATGGAAAGAAACTAAAACAAAAAGAAGAAATACTGAAGTGAAAGAACTGAACAGAAGATTTCAAAGGTCAAGAAGACAAAGCAGAGTGTTATAATGAAATGTGCAAAGAGCTGGAATTTGAAAACCGAAAGGAAAGAGCACACTCAGCATTTATTAAGTTCAAAGAACTGAAGAACAGATTTAAACCTCAAGTTGCAATACTGAAGCATTCTGTGGACAAAATGTTAAAAGATGCAGGAACCATCAAAAGAAGATGGAAGGAACATACACTCACTGTACCAAAAATAATTAGTCCACACTGAACGATTTAGGAAGTAGCATATGATCAAGAACCAGTAGCCCTTGACGATAGAAGTTCAGGCTGCACTGAAGACATTAGTGAAAAATAAGGCTTCGGGAATTGATAGGATACCAGTTGACGTTTCAACAAATGTTGCAGCCCTGATTGTGCTTATTAGTCTATGCTGAAAAATTTAGAAGACAGCCACCTGACCAAACTGACTGAAAGAGATCCATATTTGTTTCCATTCCTTAAAAAAAGGGATTCAGTCTGCCCATGGATACCAGCCATGTGCAGCGTATCAAGCTGGCCAGAGTCACCAAGGTGTTAGGCAGGACCAGCTTGCAAGGGCAGTGCGTGCAGGTGAGCGTGGAGTTTGTGGACAACACGAGTTGCTCCATCATCCACAACATGAAAGGGCCAGTGCACAAGGGTGATGTGCTGACCTTTCTAGAGTCAGGACGAGAGGCGCAGAAGCTGCGCTGAGGCTGCTGCTGGATCCTGGATGTCTCTTCTACTGCCTGGCCCATGGGGATGATCTTCATCATTCATTAAAATCTATGTTGTACTAAAAAAAGGGGGGGGGATCCAACAGAGTGCAGAAATTATCTTGCTGAAGTAAGATCTTGCTGAAAATTACTCAAAAATAGCTAGAACAATACATATGTAGGGAACTGCCAGAAAATCAAGGTAGATTCAGAAGAGGCAATGGCATAAGAGATGATTCATTGCTGATGTTAGGTGGGGTTTGGCTGAAAGCAGAAGATACCAGAGAAATGTCTATTTTGTTTTATTGACTTTACCAAGGTATTTGAATGAGTGTGTTTTATTTGAGCCTCATGTTTAGAGTCAACAAGACCTCGGGGTGGCCTTTGTATTTAAAAGTCAGTTGTTATTTTATTTTGGAGGAACATTCTTCTAAGTGGTGCAACACTCTTCTGTATGCTGTACTGAGGTAACTTGAGTTGCGATGATGGTGAACCTTGTGCCATTGGGGTGTCAAATACCCTAATGGTTGCCTGTAGTGGACAGAGTTTGGTGGAGCTCCCCATTTAAGACAGGTTTGGAAGTAGAAGTGGCATCCACCCATGCTTCTGGAAACTCTATGAACTTTGGTAAGTGACGATAGTTATAGAAAGGCTTCTGGTCTTTTGTTCATAGGGTCACCGAGTCCTGTGTGACTCAACGGCAATAAACAACAGCATCTAAACAAATAATAGTTAACTTGAGAAGAACGGGAATCGTAGAACACTTAATTGTGCTCATACAAAGCCTATACATAGATCAAGAAACATTTCCTAACAGAATAAGGAAACTCTCCATGGTTTAAAATCAGGAAAGATGTGGGTTAGGGTTAGATTCTTTATCCATACCTATCCACTGTATGCTGAGCAAATAATTTGAGAAGCTGGACTATATGAAGAAAGATGTAGGATGAGGATTGGAGAAAGACTCATCAACAACTTGTGTTATGCAGATGTCACAACCTTGTTTTCAGAAAGTAAAGAAAACTTAAAGTACTTACTGAAGAAGGTCAAAGACGACAACCTTCCATATAGATTTCATCTTAACATCAAGAAAACAGAATCCTTACCGCTGGCCGATAGACAACATCAAGCTAGATGGAGAAAAGATGGAAGTTGACAGCAATTTCATTTTACTAATATTTACTGATTTACATGATGTTTCCAAAAGGCATCATCATGATAAACAAAGAAAAGATGGAAGTTGTCAGCACTTTCATTTTACTGGACCTACAGCCAACAATCTTGGTAGCAGCAGTCAAGAAATCAGAAGACATGTTGCACTGAGAAAATCTACGTTAAGGACCTCTTTAAAGTGCAAGGGGAAGGGCTGGGTAAGGGTAAGGTTAAGGTTAAGGGCTGGGGTCCATCTGATCCAAGCCAGCATATTTTCAGTTGTTTCTTATGCATCTGAAAGTTGGGCGGTCACCAAAACAAGATAAAGGTAAATAATCCAATAGAAAAGTGGGCACAGGATAGGAACAGAAGAAGACCTTCTCTTCACCGAAGAAGACATTCAGATGGCTAACAAGCACATGAAGAAATGTTCAAAATCCCTAGCTCTAAGAGAGATGTAAATTAAAACAACTATGAGATATCATCTCACCCCAGTCAGAATTGCAAAATTTAACAGAACAGCAAGTAACAAATGCTGGTGAGGTTGTGGAGAGACCGGAACCCTTATTCACTGTTGGTGGGAGTAAAATGGTACAACCACATTGGAAGGTGGTATGGTGCTTTTTCAAAAAGTTGCAAATAGAGATTACCATTTGACCCAGCAATTCCACTACTGGGAATATACCCCAAAGAGACCATAACTGACATCCAAGCAGATACATGCACACCCATGTTTATTG